>NW_015505350.1:1826456-1860087 GCF_001515645.1 Sinocyclocheilus grahami
ATATATATGTGTGTGTGTGTGTGTGTGTGTGTGTGTGTCCTGGAGTGCCGCAGCACTGTCTCCCTCATCTAACACTCTCGATTCAACTCGTCAGTTCATTAGTAAAGACTTTAAGACCTGAAGTGGGTCAGAAAAGGTGAAGAGAGTTGAGAGAAAATATGATGCATGTCAGATCTGCGTCACGTTCAGCAGTGGCAGCTCTTAAAGAAAAAGCAGGCAAAATAACCTAATAACCAGCTGCTGTGATGTCTTTCAATCAAAGAACAAATGAAAAAAGAGGAACTCAATAACTTTTATAGCTTTAAGGATTCATCTATATTTAATTTAGAATTTAGTGATTGATAACTTCAATTTCAATTTCTGTATATTTCTGCTGGAGGGCACAGGTAAATATGACATTTATTATAATTGGTTTATGTGAAGATTGTTTTAAGTTCACTTAAGTTAAGTTTTTTAAAGTCTAATAAATAGCTCTCAATTTTACTGTAATGTTGAATAGCTATAGTCAGTGGTTAAATATTAGGGGGAAAAGCAATTTTATAGAGACATCAGTAGCATTGGTATCAGTGATACTGGCCTCAGTCATAAAAAAAAGATGCCATTAAAAATATACTGTCTTTGTTGTTTGTACATTACTTTGAAGATTTAATGTGGAATTATTGCAGTATTAATGTATATTTAAAAACTTTAATGTTAGGCGGGATTTCTTTAAAAATTTGCTATTAATTAGTACATTTTTTTAATCGATTAACAGCACTAATATGTACTTCGATATATGAAAACCCCTTTGAGTGCAGACTGTGGAAAGGCTCGGCTTATAAGTATGATCCAAAGGACAATCCGTATCCGAGTGACGTGTCAAGTGATATAACGTGGGTGTATGAGTGGGTGAATGTGTCAAATTGTGTGTGTGTGTGTGTATTGTATGAGCGGTGAAGCTGCTGGCTTTGAGGATGTTTGTCAAGTTGACATGAAGCCAACAGAATTAAGGGCAGAACACAAAGAGATTTGAATAGACACATTTACAAAAGCATATATGGTATTCCAATGACTCTTTAGGAAAATTATATTACAATGATTTCAACCATACAGTATATCAATGACTTTTAATGTGTGCATTCATATGCTTTCCCACAGTTCGGTTAACAAACGTCAAGTGATATAACGTGGGTGTATGAGTGGGTGAATGTGTCAAATTGTGTGTGTGTGTGTGTGTATTGTATGAGCGGTGAAGCTGCTGGCTTTGAGGATGTTTGTCAAGTTGACATGAAGCCAACAGAATTAAGGGCAGAACACAAAGAGATTTGAATAGACACATTTACAAAAGCATATATGGTATTCCAATGACTCTTTAGGAAAATTATATTACAATGATTTCAACCATACAGTATATCAATGACTTTTAATGTGTGCATTCATATGCTTTCCCACAGTTCGGTTAACAAAGCTTCATACTAACCGAAAGATAAAAGACTTCCAATTACAATATTGTGATGCATAACGATCCATTGAATCGTTAGATTTATATTGCAGTGTGTTTTGAATGAAGATAGTTGGTGTTGGTGACACCCAGCCCTAGTAGAAATGTGGGTCACTAGCAGCCTGAAGTATTACTGTGGTCACATGTCCATCACATTGGCTACTACACACCATCAAGAACAGCTGCCAGGCCACCAAAATTATTCTTCTCCATAGCAACCACATCTCCTGACAACAACAGAGCTCTGGAAAAATAGTAGTGTAAATTGTCCCCTCACAGCGAGCTCAAATCCCAAAAACCACTGAAGGCTTAAATGCAAGGCCTCGACTGACAGTTCTCTAAATGTTTGCTTTACATTATTAGACCGGTGTCCTATACTGCCTCCAAACAAACAAAACCAGCACGTGGGCTAGTGTGTTTACTGAAGGAAGCGACAAATCGCACTGAGCAAACAAGATTACAGTTCTTACCCCAGCAGCGGATGGAGAAAATTATAAATGAATGGCAAAGCGACAAGCAAATATTGGATTTGAAGAAAAACTTGAATACATTTTTTATGACAGCGGAGAAGAA
The DNA here is from genome assembly GCF_001515645.1 of Sinocyclocheilus grahami. Lineage (NCBI taxonomy): Eukaryota > Metazoa > Chordata > Actinopteri > Cypriniformes > Cyprinidae > Sinocyclocheilus > Sinocyclocheilus grahami. The sequence continues at coordinate 1,828,510 of NW_015505350.1, forward strand.
AATCAAATGTTGTTTGACAGATTTGTTGACTTTTCGAATATGGAATGGGAAATTTCAATTATTGATGGTGATTTATGAAAACAAACGTTACTTACAATTGTTTATTCATTGCCAAAAGTGCATTAGTGACAGTCCTAAGATATTCTCGTAACTAGCTGAGTTATGAAAAAAAGTGTTGTCTTTTGTTCCTAGTTTTAATCGTTGTTTGTTTGACAAACAGGAGTCGGGTAATCTCAAAGTAGTTGTATTTTGATCAGCAAAGCATGCAAATTTCATCCGGCTGTCAAAGAAGGGAGGGAGAAACATGGCAAGTGTCTGTCTAACATTCCCCAATACAGTGTGAATTATACGATAACTTTTTCTGGAAATTCAGTAAGCAAAACATCAACTATAAAGGATAGTTCACCCAAAAATTACCACTCTGTCATTTACTCTCATGTTTTTCAAACACGTATAACTTAATTTCTTTAATGAAAGACTAAAGGAGATGTTTTACAGAATGTCCATGCTGCTTTTTTCTGTACAATGAAAGGGAATAGCACCTGTTTCTTCCGGTTTCTTCTTATTATTGATGTTGAATATTATTAATGCTTAATATTTTGGTGGAAACAACGGTACATTTTTTTTCAGGAATTGATGAATGGAAAGTTCAAAATAGCAGCAAATATTTGAAACAGAAATCTTTTAAACGTTGTAAATGTTTTTTATATGTCACTTTTGATCAATTCAGTGCATCCTACCTGAATTAGTGCTTATCTTTTATATATCTTACTAACCTCAAATGTTTCTTCCGGTTTCTTCAACCGGTTTCTTCTTATTATTGATGTTGAATATTATTAATGCTTAATATTTTGGTGGAAACAACGGTACATTTTTTTTCAGGAATTGATGAATGGAAAGTTCAAAATAGCAGCAAATATTTGAAACAGAAATCTTTTAAACGTTGTAAATGTTTTTTATATGTCACTTTTGATCAATTCAGTGCATCCTACCTGAATTAGTGCTTATCTTTTATATATCTTACTAACCTCAAACTTTTGAATAATAGTAAAAAAAAATATATAAATCTATTAAAAAAGTGAGCAACAGTGATGCTGTGAATTTTGTCGATAAAAAATGAAGAGTGCTTGAGCAACGTGCTGTTTGTGATTTTCATTTGAGTGTTAAAATTAGTTCCACACAAAAATATTTGTAGATACTGTTGAAATGTGACTTATGTAACATGTGGAATAATATGGTTTAGTGTAAGTACACCCTACTTTTTGTCTTGATGTCCTTTTTGGGGGTTCTTAGACACTCCCTCAAACCCCCTGTTTTTTCCACCCTGCCCCAGTCCAATCTCCTTCCTCCCACCATATCTGCTTTCCTAAAGCTTAGTCCATTTAAAGGAATGTCCAATTTAAGACATTCCCCTTGAGTGGGTTTCCATTCTCCAGAGACCCAGGATCTCACTGCCAAAAGAGCTTTTTTTTCCAGCCCGTTGGGCCTCTGCTCAACCAGAGCCTGGCATGAGCATCCAGCCTTCCCTTTTCATTCTCCCTTTCATTCTCTCTAATTTTTTTTAACCCGTTGCTTCAGTCCCCTGTCATCCTACTCTGGACAAATCGGCCCTTGACAAAAGTTCTCTCATCCTCAGAGCCATAAAAGCCTGTTTTTTTGATGCCTTGGAATGTCTAGTAAATAACACTTAAGTGAATTGTGTAACCAAAAAGAATAGCAGAAATAATAACTGTTTTCAAACTAGTTTTCAAACAAGATGGATGGATGGGTGGGTGGGTGGATGAATTGAATTGATTGATTTATGTATTGATTCTTTGAGTAAGTTCTCAATCTTGATATCTTCAGATCAAAGAGTCAAGCAGTATTTGAAAAAGCGAGAGTGAGAGAAATAGGGGCCATGTTCAGCAGTAGGTGGGTGAGGCTTAAAGAAGTGGGGAGGGAAAAAATATCTGCCCTTTATTCTGTCAACCTCTTTGTTCTGTCACCCCCACTGGGAATTCTCATATTCATGAGCTGCTTGCTTTTAATGTAAAATAATCCTCTCAATTAGGTATTAGTGACATTAATTGGCCCCAGTGTAATTGTCCCTTCACAGATGAGAGCTCCCAGCATGCCCAAGAGGAGGAGAGAGAGCGAAAGCTTGCTTGCTGCTCTTTCCCCCATTCACCATACCACTGGACCAAAGCCAATAACAACTCGCAAAATCACTTTAAGACTCTGTTAAGCCTTGCCAGCAGTGAGCCAAGCTGGGTACCAGAGTACCTGATGAGAAAAACCAAGATCAATTAAGGACACATTACACTGATAAGAGATATGGGGAAATGCGTGTTTAATTATAATGCATTTCAAAGACTGTTTGGCCCAAACTTCCAGATGGTCGTTTGGTCAGTACTCATTCAACCCTGTAGACATAATACGACAAAGTGGTATACTTGGAAAAAAGAAAGTTTCACTGCGAATTTTGAGTTTGCATTCCTGCTAGACTTAGAAACGTGCTAATAAGCATTTTTTGTAAATGTATTAGCCAGTTTCATAGTACTTTCGGGTTACCGAGTAGAGTGCTATTTATTTTTGCATTGTAATTCTCAACAGCAAGTGTAGGTTTTTTGTGGACCTGCTAATACAATGTTAATATTTAGTTAGGTCTAGCTGGAGTTCCCATTTATTATCAACCAATACCTAAATTCACATCGCAGCAATAAAGATTCTAGTGCATTGTGCCAAGGGTTGAAGGTATTAAGGCCTCTAAATCCTTGATCGCCCCCTGCTTTGACCTGTGTGTGCCTTTGGGATTACTTGCCATGTAGGACTAGTTCTCAGCTCTGATCTCAGCATGTTCTGGGGTCAGAGGGCTCTGCACATTCGGACTGAGCCAAAAACTCAGTATGACATGTCATTCAAACAATGTAGTGGGCTTTGAACTTCATATGCACCTCAAGTGCCATTGTTTTCCTCCTGCTTCAAATACAAGGGAAGTTATCCACCCCTCAATAATTCCTTCCATAAAGGCATGACGAATGAGTATACTGAGAGCTTCTCTCATTACTTTTGTTTTAACATGCAGCAAACAGAGAAATCATTCCGTTTAAAAGCTTGTGGCCTCTGCAGGTATGCAGTTGAAAGTAAAAAATCATAAAACTTAATTTGAGTTTCAGAGAAGACAGGTAATGCTATCAAGTCCATGTGTCGAATTCAGAGGCCTAATATTCCTATCTTCTTTTTTGTGGTATAGGTTCATAACAGGAACTTGTTATCCATGGATTTTGACCGAGTAACCAGGACTGAGAAAGTCTATGATGACCACAGGAAGTTCACCTTGAGAATTCACTATGACCATGCTGGAAGACCTACTTTGTGGGCTCCAAGTAGTCGGCTAAACGGTGTCAATGTCACCTACTCACCAGGTGGCCACATCGCAGGCATCCAAAGGGGCAGTATGTCAGTCCGAATGGAATATGACCAAAATGGGAGAATCACCTCAAAGATATTTGCAGATGGAAAGTCATGGAGCTACACCTACCTTGAAAAAGTAAGTATCTTTATCTGGAAAATTATCAGGTTGAAAAAGAATTGCTTGTTCTCTTTTTTTCTGCAGAGATCTCTTTGTTGAACCCTGTTAATTTGTTACATTAATAAGCTTTAGCCTTATGTGCTTTAGCAATGATCCCTGTCTAATGTGCAGCTTATGTTATGCATTGTTACCGCATGCAGCCTGACAACTAACTTGTTCCTAAAATATCACTGAAAAATGTAAAATGTCACTGTCTTGTTAATTAGAACCAATATCTGAGAAATGCAAGATCTTACTGTGTAATTCGAATATGGCAGCTGTTTAGTACATTGAAATGCTGACATCCCAATACATGGGTTAAAAAAGTCTATTTAATGTTTCTTGCCATTCTAAAATGACCATGTGCTGGTAAGATCAATTACTTCAAAGTAAAAAAAAGAAGAAGAAGAGCTGTTTCCTGTTAAAATATAAACTCCAGAATATCCTCCCACTGACCTCCATATAAGGTGACATTATTAAAAATGGTATCAGGGGAGGGGGGGTATGATGACTTAATCCTCATTAAATGAGATTTTGCCCTTCATTTTTCAGTCAGTGTTGTAGAGCAGCATATTTGTAATTTGTATGCACCCTGAAGTTATTCTGTGACACCCTACAGTTTGTTGTGCAGTTAGTCATGTGGTGCAATGTGACTACTGGGTACTTAGTGACCTTCACTTTCACTGGGTGGAGAATTTCACATTTAACTGTTTGAAGTGCTCTCAGAATGTGTTGGGAATTACTATGCTTCATTAAATCAGCTTACTGAGCATCATTTTGTCATTTTCCTTTGGCAGTCCATGGTGCTGCTGCTATACAGCCAGCGACAATACATCTTCGAGTTTGACAAGAACGATCGCCTCTCTTCAGTAACAATGCCCAATGTGGCCAGGCAGACCTTGGAGACCACCCGTTCCATCGGCTATTACAGAAACGCATACAAGCCACCTGAGGGCAACGCCACAGTTTTGCAAGATTACAGCGAAGATGGACTGCTCCTGCAAACCATCCACCAAGGAACGGGGCGTAGAGTCATTTACAAGTATGGGAAACTCTCCCGTCTGCTAGAGATCCTTTATGATACAACACGGATTTCCTTTTCTTACGATGAATCTGCAGGCATGCTGAAAACGGTGGGGCTTCAAAGTGAAGGCTTTGCATGTACCATACGCTACAGGCAGATCGGACCACTCATCGACAGACAGATCTTTCGTTTCAGTGAGGAGGGCATGGTGAACGCTCGGTTTGACTACAACTATGACAACAGCTTCCGAGTCACCAGCATGCAAGCCGTCATCAATGAAACCCCCTTGCCTATTGACCTCTATCGCTACGATGACGTGTCAGGCAAAACTGAGCAGTTTGGCAAGTTTGGAGTCATCTACTATGACATTAACCAGATCATTACCACAGCTGTCATGACTCACACCAAACACTTTGATGCCTATGGACGAGTTAAAGAGGTGCAGTATGAGATTTTCCGTTCGCTGATGTTCTGGATGATGGTACAGTACGACAACATGGGGAGAGTGGTGGCCAAGGAGCTTAAAGTGGGGCCCTATGCAAATACCACCCGTTACACCTACGAGTATGATGCTGATGGCCAACTCCAGGTGGTGTCCATCAACGACAAGCCTCTTTGGCGCTACAGCTATGATCTGAATGGAAATTTGCACCTCCTTAGTCCTGGTAATAGTGCCAGACTTACACCGCTACGCTATGACATTCGGGACCGCATTACTCGATTAGGTGACGTGCAGTACCGGTTGGACGAGGATGGATTCCTCAGGCAGAGAGGCAATGACTTCTTTGAGTATAACTCTGCTGGATTGCTTGTTAAAGCCTACAACAAAGTTAACGGATGGACCATCAAGTACCGCTATGATGGCTTGGGCAGGAGAGTGTCCAGTCGAAGCAGCCAAGGCCACCATCTGCAATTCTTCTATGCAGACTTGTCCAGTCCCACCAGAGTCACGCACATGTACAATCACTCAAGCTCAGAGATCACCTCACTCTACTATGACCTTCAGGGCCACCTCTTTGCTATGGAATTGAGCAGTGGAGATGAGTTCTACGTGGCCTGCGACAACATCGGTACACCGTTGGCTGTATTTAGTGGTGCCGGTCTCATGATCAAACAGATCCTGCACACAGCTTTTGGGGAAGTGTATTTGGACTCCAACCCAAGTTTCCAGCTAGTTATAGGCTACCAGGGTGGCCTTTATGAGCCCCTTACAAAGCTTGTCCACATGGGACGCAGAGATTACGATGTTCTTGCAGGCCGATGGACCACTCCTGATCATGATGTTTGGAAGCGACTCAACAGCAACAACATTGTGCCCTTCAACCTCTACATGTTTAAGAACAACAACCCACTGAGCAACAACCAAGAAACCAAGTGCTACATGACAGGTAAACACATAATTTCTAATAAATCTTGTGTTGGAACACGCTGAGGTTAACATTATTTAATACATCAGTCCATCCATCTATTATCCAAATTGCTTGTCCTGTGTAGGGTCATAGGACTGAGGAAGCCTATCCCAGCGCGTCGGGCCAAAGGCTGGGAGGGCTATTAAATAGCCTGTAAATAACTTAACTGTTACATTTTACCTTCAGCAATCTAAAACACCACGAGCACCTGGTGCCAAGAATCTTTGCACTAGAGTGATTATTTTTCAGGCTCTCATCCCAGCCCCAGCCCCAACTTGGGGTGATCTTGCCTCCACATACACTGCTTGTGAGCAATCACAGCACAACAAAGTCCCTTTTGTTCTTCATTCAGGTTGTTCCTCTGAAAAATCCCATCAGTCTGTGCTTCCCCAGCCTGTGCAGGAGGTAAATAGTAGTGAATGCTCCCCAGTGTTATACAAATAATACAAAGGAGTCCATGGAACTAGAAGCTAGGGGCTGATTCACTTTTTCTCTCCACTTACTCAAAGAAAACAAAATATTATAGTCACATTTGTAGTCTATAACAGTGAATGCTTGCTGGTTTTTGACTGAAATCAAAGCCTTGGTTCATGCCCTTGCTATCAAAGGAAATTAATGCTATAGAATCACAATATCAGTTGTTTGTTAGAGCAGCCTTGTTCTAGTGTGTTCCTTTGTGTATTTCCTTTGAGTATCCTGTCGAAAAGATTTGTGGTGAGATGAGCCCTTAAATTCATATGCAATATTCATACACTGAGCTTATTTGGAGTGCTGTAGCAACCCTGCCCCTAACCCTTACCTTGGATGCAGCAAAAGTGAACCTCATGAGAGTTTTCCAGAACAATTTTTACCTTTCATGTAGCACCACTACAAAATACTATACCTGGTTACTTGCTTATGTTGTGCATTGTATGCCATTCTCCAAAATGCAACGGTGTTGTGTTTCTTATGATTTTTCTTGTGAAAATCTGGTTAATTATGCTCACCAGCAAATAAGCACACACTGGTGCACCAACTATACCAGAACTAACCAGCATTTTCTAAACTAGCATGTGCTGCTGTAGTTTTTCTGGCTTTTCAGAAGAATATAGCATATGCATGCTAATATTACTGCGGACTAGCCATATTTTAAGCTCAGCTAAACACCTAGCCGCTAGGCTGTAGCCTACATCATTAAAGTTAGCTTTGAAGAAGGAAATCTAAAAATTCTGTTGAATATTAGATGTACTTGAGTGGGCTGTCAGCCTTTTATGAATGATGGCATTGACATTTTCATTTCTCTGAAATACATAAGGGTCCTTTCATTGTCCTTAATCAAATTCATATTTAAAACAACTCTGTCAAGTGACAGCCTTAAATAAAGGAGCAGTCGTCAGTGTGCACTTCATTGTTATAGCAATGTCTCTTCGAACTATGACTAATGTGTTTGATGCAGCAGGGAAAAATCAAAAGGCCATTTGATTTTGGTAAGGTTCATACTCTCTGTATATTATAATATGAATCGCTATTCATGCTAATGCCTATGAATATGCACAAAAACAAAAATAAATTTTCTGATTATAGAAAGGGTGACACATATGGTCACAGCATGAAACGTATGATTATCAAGCACTCCAGCAGATCTCAAACATCAAGTTTCTCACATGCCGAATGTAATTTTAAATTTTTATAGTTTTTTTTATATGTGGACAAAATGCTACAAATTATCATCTTTTTTTGGAGATTTGCCACTTCCTGTGGAGAATTAATCATATTTAGTCCAGTCTCTGAAACTAGTGTTGCCTGTAATGAGTGCGGGAGCTTATTTCAAGAAGAAGCTCACTTGGCATGTGTCCTGATTCGCAATGAATCACGCTTTTGTGGTGTAGTTCACCCCAAATAGAGTAAATTATTATACAGGCATTATCACTGAGTGCTGCAGTTACCTTTTGCTCTGCTGAAAGTGTATTTCATCGCAGCATTTCTCTTTCAACAGATGTTAACAGCTGGCTAGTGACATTTGGTTTCCAGCTATACAATGTCATCCCTGGCTACCACAAACCTGCCATGGACACCATGGAGCCTTCTTACGAGCTCATTCACACTCAGATGAAGACTCAGGAGTGGGATAGCACCAAGGTAATTCATCCAACAAATTTGTCTTTTTGTTTGCCCACCACTTTAAAAACACACCTGGCCTTTGACTCCAGCTTCAGACGTTATTTGCAGTACCTTGACCTTTTAGTTTGCCATCTCCCAAAGGAGTTCACTGCAATCAACACAGATGCTCGTGCGAATAAGCGTGGCCTCTGCTCTGGCTCCTCAAGCCAAGGGAAAGGGGTCAAGCTAAAGAGCCCTTGTAATAGGACTGCCATTAGGGAAATTCACTCCAGATTTCCTCCAGCAGCAGCCATTGATTTCAGCTCAGTCTTTCACACTCTTTAGCTCTCTAAAAGATGTTGTCTCCCTCTATTTCGCTATCTTTATGCTTCTTTGTCTCAATGCTCCCTTTTTTCTCAGCCTCAGACATGCACTGATTATCGAGCCTCCTTTAATCCATCTGAATAATTGAGAAGCCAGTTGGACATGGTGGCAGCTCTTTTGGCTGTTGTTAAGGACACCTTACCTCTTAAGCTGTCTTGGCTCAAACTAATGGTTCTTTCAAGAAGATAAAGGGTATATAGGGCTTCACAGTATTATTGGTAGCTGACATGTCAAATACTTTTGGGAAGTTGGCATATCCTTCCGTGTGAAATGCTGTACTCCATCTAAAATTATTTTAAATCGTTTTTTTTTTTTGCAATATTATCACAGTATTGATAATAGTTTAACTTTGAAATCACAGGAATAAATTACATTATAAAATATATTAAAATAGAACAGTTATTTTAAATTGTAGCATTATTTTACTGTATTTTTTATCAAGTCATTAGAACAGCCATTTAATGCATTACCCGTTTTTTTGAATATCTAATGAAAATATATATTGTGTTGATAGCGTTTTATAAAATCACTCATGCCATGATGTAAATTTTTTGTTGTACTGCCCACCCCTAGGGCCTATATAGATGTATAAAAGCAACTTAAACTAATTTAATTTTAAAACGAATAGGCTTGTATGGTAAGTCCAGTCCCAGTCCAGAAGGTAAGAACTTCCATTCCACGCGTCAAACAGTATAAGCAGCACAACCTCAAACTATCAGGCTCTATAATAAGCAAGCATTTGAGGCTGAGCGACATGGGTGAGCCTCAGACAGCTGAGATATGAGATTTTAAATCTAATGTGATGGAACTATTTGAAGCCGTCAGCCTGGCAGGTTTCATATGGCTTTCACACATTCAAGGAGAACTGAAGTATCCAAAAAATGTTTTTGTTTTTATTTAGTTGAGTTGTGAGGGAAAACAGTCTCTTTCAGAGAGTTCTGTTTGGTTTTGATGGCCATACAGGCTCATCTCCCAACAGAGTATCTCTGTTGTAGAAGGTATTAAACCAGACTTGTCCTAATGAATTCTCTTTTGGGAACCAGTCATTATAATTTAATCAAGAGCACACAGTCTCCTCTCGTAGCGTGCTCTTGCATACAAAGCTGTTTAAATTCAGAGCATGTATTTTTAAAGTCTTCACCGTTGCAAAGCATAAAAACAGTTACTTGTGGCCACTGGATCCAACCATCAACAGAGTGGGAAATAAACTTTTCTAGAAGTGAAAAGTTAAAAGAATTGCACTCGAAGGTTTGTTTCTTTGGGAGTGGTGTGAGCTGACTTCAAATCAACTTGGACACAATGCAACGATGTAATGATGGACTCTGTTGGGCAGCAATCTCAACCCTCAAGGGAGACTCCCACTCTATCATGTAGCTCGTAGGGTTCCTCTCCTATGGGAACCTCAGAAGTGCATCCAATACCTCTTGCAAGGCTTCTCTCAAAAGAGCCTAATTCAATTCCAAACCCTAGCTTGAATTTTCCATTTCAAATTATTTTTTATATTCTTTACGAGACCATAAAACTTTTGAATGTTTACTCTGAGACTGAAATTTTACTGTCGAAGTGAGACCGAAAAGGAACAATCTGTGTCCCGCAGCCCTTTGCATAGTCAAGTCTACTGAGTTACCCATAAATCAGCTCTCTCTAGCTCAACCCCACACGCAGATTTTTCCCTTTTATTAGGGGGCAGTAAACAATTCTAATTGCCAACCAATTTGCTTTTTGGCAATGTAATTGTGGGGTCATTTATGGGCTTTTAAAGCAGCTACATTAAAAAAATCTAATGGCCTTGCAGCTGTTCTGCTGCTCTTTTGAGAGTCTAAAGTGGCTTGTTTATTCCATAATGCCCATGTTACATTTACAAGACCTGCAGTGCAGAGTATCTGAAGGCATAGAGGAAATGACCCTTCATTACTAGCTATTTTTGCTCCAATTTCTTTCTGGCTGAAATTTCATATTTTGCAACTATTAACAAACCTACTACCATGTACCCACACAAGAACATCTGAATGAGTCTTACAAAGAACATGGGTTATATTAAAATTAGTGTGACATTATTTTCATGACAATTAATTATCTCCAAGATCTTATTAACAGTATGTCATTACCAAATCAACATTCTGATTAAATATAGACATTACAACCACGGTGTATTCATTACTATTTACATTATTAAAGGGCTAATATAACAGAAAAATGCATAATGTAATTTTACATTTGTTTATTTTTATGAACTAATCCTTTAAAAAAAAAGTGCTTAATTGTCATAGACAAAAACTGTCCCAATGGAATTAATGGTTACAAAGTTAGGCTTTGTTGTAATTTTATAAAATACTTTGTTGTCATTTTTACAAAATATAATTGAATGTAGATTTTGAATTTTGGTGTGTAATATTGACTTTGGCTTTGAGATTCACCTGCTCAGTCCTGTGTTCTTACTCTCAGCCATCACTTTCTAATTCAATTGTTTTTTTTGTATAGGAGTTCTGCTGATTCTAACACTGAGCGTGATGGATTTAGTGCTCTGAAAATTTCCAGCAACAGCTGGATAGTGAGCGCTGAATTTTTATCACTCTCTTTCTCCTTGCTGTTTAGACTCCCAGGGTCTTAAAGACCTATGTGGATGAGAAATGATGTAAATGTGCTGGCTGAAATCCACTGGATGTCCGCAGATTGATTTTGACTTTGATCAGAGCCCTGCGCTGATAGGCCTCCATGCTGTCTGACCACCCAGTGCTATTTGAATGATGTATTTCTTTTCCTTTTTTTGGTCAGAGAAAAGTCAAATAGGTAGGTTGCAGCATAGACAACCCCCACCATCCATTTATCTCTCTGTGCCCTCTGAACTGTGACCAGAATGAAAAGGCTGGTGGAGTAAACAAACATATTGTGATGCGGTGTGAAGTATACCTCTAAGGCAAGGCATTCCCTTAAATGCTTAAAATATTTGCTTTAAGTACTATAAATTTAATGTGAATAGCAGCTCTAGTAATTTTATCTTGAAGATTTCAACAGTTTGAGACTGAGAGATCTCTTCTAAAATCCTAGAGAAGGTACATATGAAATTACCAGGGTATTTTAATCAGGAGAAACATGTGAGGTACAGGAGACTTCATTTGCTGTCCATTTAATCTCATCACTGTCTAGGAAAAACAACTGAGTCATTAAAGAGACCTTTTGTTTCTTTCCAAATTCAGTAACTTAATCCATAGTGAAGGGCGACACTCAGAGAGCAAAAAGGAGGCAAAGGGAAAAATGGGGACATATACTCTGAGGGAATCATATCAGATAACACAAGAACTTTGTGCCAGTGCCAGAGCTTCTGCTGGAGTCTGTTTCCCCCTTGGGACAGGAGCCCTGGAGTCTGACACCCAGAACACACTATTTCTAGGACTAGTACAATCCATTTGCACGCTTAGGTCCCTCATGGTTATCTAAATCTTCTCTTGAGGCAAGGGTTTCCCGTCAAGTCACGTTAGACTTATCACTACATTATTGTTGGCCTAAAGAGAAAGTCTGTTTACTCTGTACAAACAAAAGTTATTCCAGAGTCGAAGAGTCAGATCAGCACATTTGGAAGAAAAAAAAAATCACCTGATCCACACTTCTTCACACCTGAACATAAAATAGAATGAGTTATGCTACATAGTTATATCAGGAAATGTGAAATGTTTGAAGTGTAAATGAAGCAGCACGATTCTTGGTTGAGGGGAAAGTTGAGCAGCTGAACGCGGGGGTAGGATGAGTTTCCCGCTGAGATCACCCATCCTGCACAAACCATCAGGAAATGTTACTTACTCCCAGGAAATAGCAGCAGCGAAGGTGGTGTGCGCAATGAAGCCTGCCACTGAAGGAGATAACATAATGAATGCGAAAATCAAATGCAAGGATTTACAAAGTACAGTGTTTTGCTGAGATGCAACGTGTCATAATGTCACATTCAATCAATACTGCCACAGACCTCACTGTGGCCAGCGGTTATTGCGAATGTTGTTTTGGAGATGCAATATCATACGTTTAATTTATTCACTCAAAGTAGTAACCTATGATCAATGTTAAACTGATGCCAGGACACTCACGGGGTTTTGTTTGTCTTCTTGCAGTCCGTTCTGGGGGTACAATGTGAAGTCCAGAGGCAGCTGAAGTCTTTCGTCCGGTTGGAGCGGTTTGACCAGATCTACGGGTCGAGTGATTCCGGTTGCCCTCAAACCCCTCTTCGCACACTCTTCGCCACAGGGGCCTCACTCTTCGGAAAAGGTGTGAAAGTAGCCATCCGGGAGGGCCGTGTTGCTGCTGACATCGTCAGCCTGGCCAACGAGGATGGGCGGCGGATCGCGGCGGTCCTAGACAAGGCCACCTACCTACAGGATTTACACTTCACCATCGCAGGTTTGGACACTCACTACTTTGTCAAATCGGGACCAGTAGAGGGCGATCTGTCTCTGCTGGGCATGACGGTGGGCCAGCGCACACTGGAGACGGGTGTAAACGTAACAGTCTCGCAGGTCAACACGGTTTTTGGCGGCCGTTCGCGCCGCATAACCGACATCCAGCTACAGTACAATACGCTGTGTCTCAACGTCCGCTACGGCAGCAGCCACGATGAAGAGAAGGTCCGTGTGCTGGAGCTCGCGCATCAGAGGGTCGTCATGGCCACCTGGGCTCGTGAACGTCACAGACTGCGGCAAGGAGAAGAGGGTTCTCGAGCTTGGACGGACGGGGAGAAGCAGCAGCTCCTGAGTGCCGGACGCGTGCAGGGCTACGAGGGCTTCTACATAGTATCGGTCGACCAGTTCCCCGAGTTAGCCGACAACGTAAATAACATCCACTTCTTGCGACAGACTGAGATGGGTCGCAGGTGACATGAACGCAAGGGAAACCCATGCTCGGACTCAGCGTCCAGGACTTCTTGCCAAAGACAAGTTGCGTTTGTGACCATATTATGTTACTTTATTTTTATGTTGACTGTGCCAGACTTATTTTTTTAATACATGACGTACATGGTTGAAAACAGTTGCACTGTTTCGACAACAGCAGAGTGCCCTTCTCTCTTTTGGTAATTCTTAAACCCCCTTTGCCCATTAAGTGTGACTGCTAGAAGACAGCATATGGCGGTTTATTTGGTTCTGCCTTCGAGTTTGTGGGTTTGCTCAAAGGAATATAGGAAGAAGGCTGGTAATGCATTATGCTCACTGGCTCAGCCTGCTGCCAGACGAGCAGATTGTTATTCACGAGCTTCACTCCACTCTGCCTTTTCCTGCGCCTCAGCCAAGGAGAGACCTCTTTTAATCGCTTCTTTTTATACTTGAAAGCCCACCGGCTGTATCATACTTAAACAAGGACATTGGTGTTTGCAGTGCATCGCTACCAGTTCAGATTCCTAGGTGAACCCATCTCATGTTCAAAACTTGTCGTGGTGTCTTGTAATATTTTGGGACTGGGTGGCTTGCTGGTAACATTCTTTTTTTTATTATTATTTTGTATTTCTAATTTTGACCAAATGGCTTAAAACATAAATAGAAAGGGAAAAGAAGAATAAAGTATGCACACTTCTGGAAAATCTGGAATATTTTACAGACATTTAGGAAACAAATAGGAAATAGGTAACCCCATGGTATTTAAAGGTACTTTTGAAAATGAAAGACACTGTTTAAAAGAAATTAGCTCCAGAACCTAGTGAGCTGACTACCTAGACAGCATTTCAAGAGTTGTTCTGACTTGACAGCTGTTCCAATAGGCAGTTAGAGTTAGTCTCAAGGCAGCGTTGCATGTGTCCTTTGTTTTGAAGGCAAGTAAAAAAAAAAATCAAGATGGCCAACAATTTGAGAGATTTTGATTATAAATATAATTCACTACTTTAAAGTATCAAAAGTAGTTATCTGAACTACTATTATATGGACTCTTATCTGACATTTCTGTGCTATGTATTATTATGCATATTAGAGTATCATGCATTTAGCATAGCAACATCTAACTCTGTTACAAGGGTGCCGTGCAGAGATCCAGATTAATCGTTTATGATGGTTCATTCTTGTTAGGGTGCTGCCTAGCAAGGCAGCTCACTAGGTTTTGGAATGGAGCTACTGAGACTATGAAGAAGGTTGTTGTTGTTGTTTTTTAATATAATAGTTTGAAAGCAACACGTTATTTCATGGTAACATTCACAAAAGAGTATAAAAAATTGTGAAAGCATACAGAAATGTGAACACTTGTCCCTTTTTATTGCTAATTGTTGTACTTGAACAATGCCTAGTGTTTCAACACATGGAATAAAGTCCAGAAAATCGTTCGATTCAATTAATTTGTTTTCATGGTTAAAACAAAGAGTTGCGTATGGACCATTCCTAAGAATGACAGTATTTATTTTAGTGCTGTGTTTTTTAGAGGAGTATACATCCTCATGTTTGTCAGTGAAATAAAAGCTTCAAGCATAAAGCGGCATGAATGCTTAAAAAAAAGAAGCACATTACTTAAACGTGCACTCAGACTCCTTTTTTTAAAAAAGAAATGTACTGAGTGGTGCAAGCACTACACATTGTGGTAAGGAAAGGTGACAACCCCTGTGAACAGCCTTTGCCCCGAGGGTCTCCTAAGCATGGGGCAACGTCGTAAGTGCTCTGAATGTGAAAGTCTGCAAGCTGCCTGAAATGCATTAAAGCCTGAAGGTGCGTCGTTTAGAGGTTGAAATGCACGTCAACCCATCATCTGGATACGTGAACTTCAAAGAGCGTCTATTTCTGGTTGGATGGTGTTAATATGTCGGACATGATGGTGCATTGGCGCTTCACGTTAGCGTTCGGTTTATGAATCTGTCCCTGCTGTCACTCTTGGGGAAATCACTTGGGAATGGTCACCAAGATGAATAGATCAAGTGTTTTAAGCTGTATAATATTGTCGAGCATATTTTGGTTTATTTTACTGTCATTGAATGCAGTGACATCATGAGTCTGACAATATCGCTGTATTTAAAAAGAACAATGATGAATGAAGGAAAACATGCGATGTGTTTAATTGCACTGACAGGCTTTTATTTTTTTCTAAACTTTTGGACTCATTTGGACTTTTCGTTTGTTCTCAACACTGTGTTTCTAAATGCTTCTGTTTGAAAATGTAAATAAGATGACAAGAAATGGGCTGTAAATAAAATGCAAATGTAGATACCTTTTAGAGCTACAGCAGTGAATCTGTCTAGTCTTTAGTTAAAGACGAAAAAATAAAGAATATTTTGTGTTTACATTTATTTCACGTCATTGTGATTTGCATCAGATTTCATTTTTTAAAAATAACTGTTTTCAAACAGGTTTCCAGAACCCTACCGTTGACCACTGGTTTAATTTATTTTATGTGAAAACAACTCTCTGGAAGCCCATTTTGGAGTAACAAAAAAAAAATCCTAATTTCATTTTTACTTTAGATCTGTATATCACAACCGCAACTATATTTCTTGTAACTGTGACTTTATTTGTAACATTTGGGACTTTATTTCTTACATTAACCTTTATCTCACAATTACCGTTTTATTTGTCCTCTTTGCAGTTCAATCAAATAGTGAGTCAAGAGAAAGATGAGCTAATATCATCATAGCTGTGTGTGGGTTATTAGTCACACTAGAATATTATGACTTTATATGATGGTTCAGTGTTCCATGCTGCACAAAATGTACACTGGACATTTTGGCAAATTCAGAAGGTCATCCAAATATTCCATAATTGCACACATTTGAATATTGTACATTTGCATACTATATGCTTCTGTATGGTACATTCATAGTAATACTCCTGGATTAGTTAGCTATATTACCCCAGAGCCCCAGGTTGAAGGAATTTAGATGCATGCAAACATTATAAATCCAAATATCTCCAAAAAACGTGGCGCACAGAAAAAAAAAGTACACTGTCTTACTCTATTTCATGTCAATTTGCTTCTAAAGTGGAACTGCAAATGAATGCCTTTAATGTGGAGTTTGACGTTAAGTGGTTCTGGCATCTAATTGTACATTGTGTAATGAGGTGTTTACAATTTTCAGACGTTTTGCACAAGTGATTGAAATATTCGTACACAGAAATTAGGTTCTAGAGGAGGGTAGAGTCTCACAAAACAAAATAGAGCTCCACAAAATATTTGTCATTTTTATTAACAAATTTATGGACCATAACATGAAGCAATATATGTACAGTATTTTAGCAACGTTTGATTTTGCACTGCAACAGATGCATTTTGATTACTATAAGTATACTTCAGAAAGTCTGGATTAATATGTCTTGATACTTGACAGAGACCCTTAGAATCTATATCTCTGTGTGCGAGCATCAGTCCTGGAGAGAGGAGAGTCTTTTAGACATGTCGATAAATAAACCAG
Organism: Sinocyclocheilus grahami; assembly: GCF_001515645.1. Taxonomy (NCBI): domain Eukaryota; kingdom Metazoa; phylum Chordata; class Actinopteri; order Cypriniformes; family Cyprinidae; genus Sinocyclocheilus; species Sinocyclocheilus grahami. Next base: position 1,845,315 of record NW_015505350.1, read on the forward strand.
TGCATGAAAAAGCATTACACTCGACAGTGGTGAGAATAGTAAATAATAGATTCATATCTTCAAACATGTCCAGCTGTATACGTTGTCTCATTTGTTCCATGATTGTTCCATGAATTTTTTTTTTTTTTTTTAAGTAAACTTTCCAGCTTTGGGATTAAATTAAAATCTGAAAAATGGAAAAGTAAAAATATTCAAAACTGTTAATACAGATATATTGTAAATTAAGCAAATTATTTTAGCTATATATACACAAAAAACAATTAAATGTAAGGTTGCCTTAAGAATGGATAACGTATGACTTTGCATATTTATACTGCATATTGCCGTGTGAGTGTGTAAACAGATAAGTGCCGTATTCAAGTGATTGACTATTATTTCTGAAGCTTTTATTCAGAAGCCTGTTCTCAAATGAAATGCTTTTGAAGTTGGAGCTCGGGGCTGAAATACAGTACACTCCTGCAGGACTTCCTCTTGCTCTCCATCTGTTCCTGCTTGACTGTAAAATGAACCTTGAGAGAGTGTTGAGAAAACATTAGACAAGTGGGTACTATTAAAATCAGTGAGCAACTGATTCCATATTCATGCTTTGAGAGGCAGTTGGTTTTATTAATTTATTTATGCTACATAAATACAGAAATTATAGAAATGAAAACTGGGCAACCTGATTTGTTCACTTTCAAAAGAAAGTTCTGGAATTCAATGTTCACTAACCATGTTAGTGCTGTAATTAAATTTTGAGTGTAATGAAATATTCAGCAAGAAAAAAAAAAGTTGTGTAACTTGATTTTATCCATAAAGAACTGATTGAATTGTTGAAGAAGTTTAGGGATTCTTAACAGTAGAAGAATTGGGGGAAGGGTTGTTTCAAGGAAGTTATTTAGATTTATCATGATTACAAAAACAACATTTTTCTTTGGAGTAACATACACTGGCTAATCCATAATATAGCTCCATATAGATATTAAAAAACTAAACGGAGTCTGTTCTGATTTATTTAAAATCTCTGTGTGCATAAAATATGTTTAAAAAAATAATGCAATATTTTCTGTATAAAAGTTAATGACAAAGTATCCACAATAAAGTAACTATTAAAAAATAAATAGTTTACAACACTTGCCAAGTTCTCAGAAATGTACGTTACACTCTAAAAAATGCTGGGTTAAATATAACCCAGCGCTGGTTTAAAAAGGGACAAACCCAGCGGTTGGGTTCAAAACAACCCAATAGCTGGATTTGTCCCTTTTTAACCCAGCATTTTTTAGAGTGTATATTCCTGTTGGTTTTCTTTTTTTACTATTTCAAAACAAAAGTGCAAGTATACACATTTTAATCATTATTTTCAAGTTTTTAAATGCATATTTCAAGAAAACTCGTATTTCAATCAAAATGTTTATATGTATTTCATAATTTATTAGTTCATACAATTTTGGGGGGAATCACACCACTACACTCTAAAAAATGCTGGGTTAAATACAACCCAGCAATTGGGCTGTTTTGACCCAGCGGTTGGGTTAAATGTTTAACCCAACCTTCTGGGTAGTAACCCAACTGCTGGGTCAAAACAACCCAATTGCTGGGTTTGTCCCTATTTTACCCAGCACTGGGTTGTATTTAACCCAGCATTTTTTAGAGTGTACATTTTGCAATCGAAGCTAACTTTGCCTTGTCATAAAAAGGTCAAATTGTCTGATGTTTTTATGAGACTTATTGATCAATGTATTTTTAATGATTTCATAGGTAAACGTCATGTCATTGACCTATTATTACAACTTTTCAAAATGTTTTCCAAAGGTAAACTACTTTGAGCGCATTTGCTGGTATTCATTGTTTTATTGCGTTTGATGTTTCCCAATCACTGCTTCCCACAATGCACTTGATGAAATGTAAGCAGAAATGTAATGAAACCTAAGCAGACACATGTTGGTTTAAAGACAAAATGCAACCTGAGATCTCTGAAAGAGCCAATCAGCCATCTGTCACTGAAAAACACAAAGCCGATGAAGAAAAAAAGAGAACTTTGGTGTTTGCTTTGTGTCCAGACGAGTGTTAGGAAATTGGAGGTGGAAGGGAGATGTCAACACTCGTTTTCTCTCATCTCTTTATTTCTCTTGTTCCTGCTGTCTATTTTCACAGGTCAGCATGAGGTCGCATGATGTTCCTGCAAGAAAGAACATGTTTTTCCTGACAAAGATCGGGAATTGTCTCAGGATTGTCTGCATGAATGTCAAACTATGAGCACTCCAGGACACTAATTAGTTGCCTATTCATCTTGTATCAGTTAATTCAGTCTTAAAGCGATAGTTCACTGATAATTCTGCTCCTCATGTCATTCCAAACCCCTTTTGATTTTCTCCTGTGGAACACAAGAGAAGTAGTTCAGCAGAATGTTGATGAAGAAGGAACAAATAATGCTAAAACGGTTGTTGAAGTTGATGGACATCTAGACAGACGGACAGTGAAGGGGCCTCAGCTGTGTTTTGTTGTCCCCGTCCCCCCACATTCCTCACGACAGGTGCGAACAACGCCAGGGCCCCAAGAAATATCTCTGCACCAGTCTGTAAACCCGGCTGACACCGTGTGTGTTCGCCAGTAAGACTGACTTCACACATTATGCAAATCATATTGACAGCATAGCTAATGCTTTTTATTAAGCTAATTACCCTTAAGGTCATTTCTGTTTTTGGCACCAAGGCTAGACTCTAGGAAAATAGAAAAGTAGTTTAATATGAGAGAGCGCATTAGCAAAGGTTTAGAACCTGTGCTTTAAAGAAATTTAATTTTGGGGATCAAGCACCTATAGGCATATAGAATGGAGAATCTATAAGGAATAATAAATAAGCTCAATATCAGAAGTAATCAAGGACTTAAAGGGACAGTTCACCCAAAAAATCAATAATTTACTCACCCTCAATTTGTTCTAAACCTGTATTAATTCTCCTCTTCTACTGAAAACAAAAGAAGATATTTTGAAAAATGTTGGTAACCAAACAGTTTCTGGTTTCCTTCCAAATTCTTCAGAATATCTTGAAGAAACCAAGAAGAAATAAACGCATACAGGTTTAGAACAGCTTGAGAGTAAATAAATGATAACAGAATTTACATTTTTGGGTGAACTGTCCCTTTAAGACATTCCAATTCAACCCACTGCAAAAGGTTTGCCAGTAGTGGGCACTTAGGCAACGTAAGCAGTGATATACATCTGTGTCAGTGAGATAGAAGGATATAAGCAAGGGAAGGGAATCATAAGAAATTATAATAAATCCAAAATTTAAGATTATAGAGTCTACTCCACTTTCCTGCAACGCAGCAAACCTCCAGATTAAAAATGTGTGGTCTTTTATTTCAGCTAAAGTCCAAAGTATACTTCAGGTTTTTACGTATACGCTAGGGTATTTTGTCTTCTTCTGTGTTCTTCTTTTGTGTTCTGCAGAAGAAAGACTGTAATTTTCATTTTCCCCCCAGCTGCTTATGTAGCTATTGTTGTACGAGTGGCCATTACACAAGTGCCAGTCAAGGCATGAATTTTCTTTCTTTTTTTTTCTTTCTTTTTTTAAAATCAAAATATAAAATATGTGAAGATTCTATTTTGCTGAACTTTTGTATAAAATGACAATCCAGTAATTTAGTGCTTCACAAAACAAAATCCACTCTTGTACTTCCCCATCCAAATGGCTTCTGGAAAATGAGTTCAATCTTTTCACTGACTTAAAAGGTTTCTTGATGCAACACTTTTCTATTTTCAATAGCTTTCTGTGACTAGCATGATGGACATAAAGTGAATTGTACATTCAGTAATGATCATTCTGAATCTAGTAAGACTATCAAAATTACATGTTTCGATGTGTGTAAGCTTGCCATTCATCTTGGATCCAGTGCAACCAATAGAGGTCGAATTTGTTCTGTTAGACATGTTCACTTGTTAGGTTTGACATGCAATGATTTCCAGAGGTTTCTGAACAGCGTAACAGCATTCTTTATTGGCATCTTTGCTTCCATGTAGATCCTCTAAAGGAATAGTTCACCCAAAAATGAAAATGTACTCACCCTCCGTCCATCTAAGATGAGTTTGTTTCATTAATCGAATCAGATTTGGAAAAATTTAGATTTACACCATTTGAGCACCAATAGATCCTCTACAGCGAATGGGTGCCGTCAGAATGAGAGTTGATAAAAAAACAATCACAAGTAATCCACACAACTCCAGTCCAATTATCATCTCACCAAGTTAAAAGCTGAGTGTTTGTAATAAACAAGTCCTCCGTCCATATTGCTTTATTCAGCGAAAAAGTTGCCTCGTCTGAATCAGGAGAGAAATATGCATAGATCAAGCACAGTTTACAGTAAAAACTGTCTAAAACAGTTCTAAGCAAATACATCAGTGGATTTTGATGTGAGAGGACAACATGGTAAGGACACAAGGGTGTGTACATTTTCAGTAAATTTTTGTATTTTACTTTTATATCCCTTTTTTTATTTAAGAGGAGACTTGCTACTGCAGAGCTGGGGCCCAAAAACTGGTATTTCTAAAGTTCAGTGCATTCATGAGATTAAAATATGATACTATTAATACAGCATTTTCATATTCAGTTCAGAAATGGTCCTATCAGTCTCTATTCTATAACCATGAAAACGATTTAGACTTTTTTTTTTTTATGGTGGATATTTAAATGAATAACTGCCGCAAAGACCTTGAAATTTGATCAGATTTTTTATCATAGCTTTTATTACCTCAGTTCTAATAAAAATAATATAGTCTAGCTAATAAAAAAAGCTTTCCATTGATGTATGGTTTATTAGGATCGGACAATATTTGGCCGAGAAAATCTGGAATCTGAGGGTGCAAAAACATCTAAATATTGAGAAAATCCCCTTTAAAGTTCTTAGCAATGCATATTACTGATCAAAAGTTAAGTTTTGATATATTTACGGTAGGAAATTTACAAAATATCTTCATGGAACATGATCTTTACTTAATATCCTAATGATTTTTGGCATAAAAGAAAAATCGATAATTTTGACCCATACAATGTTTTTTTGGCTATTGCTAAAAATATACCCCAGTGACTTAAGACTGGTTTTGTGCTCCAGGGTCACACAAAAGAATAAATAATAACGCCTTACAAAGCCCGGGAGGCTCTAGAGTTACATTCTGTCATTTAAATGGTTCCATCCAAGTATTAAACCCAATTCTTCTGTACTTTAACTACATTTAGGCTCCGTTCCAAAACCTAGTGAGCTGCCCGGCTGTCTGCTGCCTACACAGGCATCTGCATTCTAACTGAGCAACTCTCTCATCGCCCACACGTCACACAAATACTGCTCTTCAAATGAACCGCACAAGAGACTCAAATGGTTAGCATGTTGCTAAGCTCAAAATGTTTTAAATGTAAATCTCTAGTTGACTAGGTTTTAGAACAAAGCCTTAGTCAAACTCAGACATCTCTGAAGTTGTTCTGCTCTCAGTTTTCTACAAAAAATCTCTAAGCACATTTATTACGTCAATAGTGAGCCACATAATGTTTTTTTCAGGATTATCCTTCAGGGATTTCCTCAGGCTTTGTTCGAAATCCTGGTGTACTGCCTACTTAGTAACGTGCATTCTCACTGCTATGGGTGTTCCAAAAGGTACACAAGGTTCAAAAGACATTAATAGAGAAGGCTCTCGAATGAAAAGTTCAGTGTAAAAAAAAAATCATCCAAGATGGTGAACGAAGCAACTATACTAAATACAGTTTAACATAGTTACAAAATGGACTGCTACACTTAATATTTGCTGTCTAATTTTATGCTTATTAGAGTTGCATGCTGTTGACTTATCAACATGCTAACACAAACTCAATAGAGTGTGACAAATTGAGTTCCGGAAATAAAAAGCTCATTTGTTTTTCTCTAAATGGGGATTGATTTTTACTGATAACTTGTATATCGTTAAAGACGTGTTTAACAATGGAAATCCTGGAGAAAAACTACATTACCCATGATTCTGCTGAGAAATCTCCACTAATCTGAGAACTGCAAATTGCACCATAACAACTCTTCAGTGCCCACCCACTCCAAAGAAGTACAGCAAATGACTTGATGCTACCAATGCTGTGCTTCTTTCTGTCAGGACCACTATCGTCAAAATGATAGATACTTAGCATAAAGTTTGGTTTGGCGATATGGTTCTGTGCTGGGAAAAAACCTCCCTGCCCATCCATGCAGCCTGTCATGAATGAGCAGGGAGAGCAGCAATAATAACTCCCCTAGGGTTAACAGAACAGAACAAGGCAGATATCATTAATGTACTTAATGATATTTAAGTGTAACACTTTATTCAAGATAAAGGAGTCTGATTAGCAAGGAATATCAGAAAGCCAAGTCCTGACTGCGGCGAAAGGAGGAGCTGGGGATGGAGGAGGGTAATTTGCTCCTGAGCAAGCTGAAAAGCTGCTGAATCTGAAAAGCTGCTGAATAATACTGAATAGAGCTTATATAGGAAGGTGTCGTATTCCTATAGGTAGATGTGATCAGCTGAGAATCAGCTGATGCAAGCTTGACTCACGTGACCTGCCAGAACTAACGCTAACGGTTAATTTATGGGTGTGGGTGTGTGCATACAAATGTAAAATGTATTGTTTCTGTGTACACACTCAACATATTTAAATAAATAATTTTATATTTTTATATAATCCTATTTTTTTTCCAATTATGACACAATGCTTCATGGGATTGTAGTTCTTTACTTTACTAAACCCATTAAGTGCACAGTCTACACACTTTTTCTTTACCTTACCTTTTCACACTGAGGACAACTGAGGGACACATATGCAACTTTTACAGAAGGTTCAAACGCTCACTGATGCTCCAGAAGGAAACACCATGCATTAAGAATCTTTTGAACAGAATGGAGATTTGTACATTTTTCTTATTTTGCCTAAATATCTTTTTTTTTTTGCATTTAGTACTGCCCTTCAGGGGCTAAAGAAGATAGTTACATCTTTCCCAGAAGACAAAATAGGTTAAATTTACCCTGATCTTCAAATTCATAAAGTTTTCACCCCTCTGCTCTTAATGCATGGTTTTTCCTTCTGGAGCATCAGTGAGCGTTTGAACCTTCTGTAATAGTTGCATATGAGTCCCTCAGTTGTCCTCTGTGTGAAAAGATGGATCTCAAAATCAAACAGTCATTGTTGGAAAGGGTTCAAATACACAAAAATGCTGGAAAACCAAAGAATTTGTGGGACCTGACGGATTTTTCTGAAGAACAGCAGGCAGTTTAACTGTTCACGACAAACAAGGGAATCGTGAACAACTATCACTAAACAAAAATCACAGCTGTGGATCATTCCGGTAAGAACACAGTATTAAGGATCAAGGGGATGTAAACTTTCAAAGTTTTTTTATAAATTCAGCTATTATTTTCTCTTGTGGACAATATGTAAACATTCTTTATGTGAAGTATCTTATTCAAGTCAATACTAATTAAATAAACAATAACATGCCTTTTGTATGATCCCTCTTATTTTGGTAAATTAATTAACATTTTACAGACTCTGAAATGGGGATGTAAACTTTTGACCTCAACTGTACATGTGAGGCATGCTATTTGTATGAACGTTCCAAATCAGTCACTAATGGTCCAGTTCAGTTTGCATGCTACTGTGCAACACTGTATAGCCAGCAAGGCAGCTCTTTAGGTTTTGGAATGGAGATTGATTCATTAAACAGATCTCACTTAAATTATGATTGAATGACATTTGCATCGACCTCTGATTTGATAACAAATACATTTCTTGCTTCAATTTGTAAATTAGGCCATGATGCAGTTTTACCACAGCCCTATCTTTACTTAATAGATCTCACATGTGAATTGAGGGTACTCTTCAAATTAAGCTCTGGTGAAGGCCAAAGCTCTGTAATTTATATTTGGGCTAATTAGTGAGGTGTGGGTCTTGTCTTATAAATAGAGGCAATTACTCATGAATATGTGTGGGGCTGTCCACTGAGGGTGAGCACTTGGTATACATGATGTTGCTTTCTGCTTATGTGTGTGTGGTGTATACAGTGGCCTCAAAACATATTTGGACGCTCTTTAAAAGGTATGCCATTGCATTAGATAATAAAATATTAAACCAAGTGGCATGTAGTTCTCATATCAGCCCCGCTAAAATCTGTGAATATTTTTCCCTCATTAAGAAAAGTTTTAGCTCTAGAGAAATAAATAGTGGCATCCGTTTTGTTCATTCATAATACTCTAATTGCTGTGACGTTATTGTTGTGACCTTGTTGGCTTTGTTAAAGACAATGTCTTTTTTCCTTCACCTTAAGACCTTGGTCACGCTTCCCTCTGCCAAAGCATCTCACAGAGTGTTATGTACAGCACGTTTTCGTCTAACATAGAGGCATATGGCCTGTTTTATGAGCATGGTAGTGCTGTAAATAAGAGCAATGCCACAGTGCTGTTATGCTTTAAGCAAACTCACCCTTCCACCGTCAGCAGCACCAATCTGTTCTTGACTCTCTGTGAAAGGCTGGCAGCAGCAGATGCATATGTTATCTTGAACTCCACCGATGTGTTAAGAACAACTTTGCATTTTCAGGATAGTTTTACTAATCATAATAATAATAAAAAAATAGCCAGTCTCTCTGTTGTATGAACACGATCTCTGTGATCGTGGATGACCTGACCTTTGTTTCATTTGACTGTTGACTCACCCAAATATTGCTCCGGCCTGCACGACTTGTTTTGAAAAATTAATCATTCCTAAAATTAAATAACACACTACAGTTAAAGTTATAATCAAGTACTTTTAGTACGTTAGTCAACGATACAAAATTAGTGTACTTCTTAAAAGCGTAGCAAAAGATTATTAAAACATAACATTGTTTTGAACATTTAAACTGACAATTACAAAGTGCACCACTTTTTAAAAGTGTGTTTAAGCATGTTAAGACACATGGTTATGAAAATGCATACTTTTCAAGTACTCACACGTGGCATTTTATTTAATGAATATTATATTATCTGCAAGTATACTTTTATGGTTTGAATCACATTCAATACAATTAGGCCCACTTCTTTTTTAACAAGAGCTGTTTTAATGGGAAATACTGGGAAGAAAATGCACTCATCAAGCCCCTTCACTGAATCTTTAAAACTTCAGTTTGTTAGTAATAAAAAGAGTATTTTATATACAGCGACTTGCTAATGTATTCAGAGCCAATTACTGAATTGCAAATCCTGGACTAAAATGTATTTTTAATTTGTAATATTTTTATCTAATGAAACAGAAAATTATGTGACATTGGTTTATGCTAGAAAAACGCTCTAACTTCAAATGATACAGTTTGAACCCCACTGTATCATTTTAGTTAAAACATAAACCAATGTCACATTAAAATAATTTTCCATTTCACTCCACTTCAGAAAATTCTTCTATTCTGCATTAATTTAATTCGGGGGGTTTTTCTCCCATTATCTATTAATAATCAAGTTCTTTAGCATGATTTAAGAATGTTCCAGTAAACATCTTCTGCTGCAGTGGAACCAAAAACATCTGACCTTTGGTAAAAACGTCAATATCACTAATTTACTTACATTTCTTAAAATAGTGCATGTTCATTTAACATTTATAGTGTTTCACCAAGAATTTCATTGTTAGACCCCTCTGCAAACAGTTTGTGAAAGTATTTTGTCCCCATCTTACAGAAGCACTGCTTTTGCACAGATGAAAAATTGCCTTAATGAGGGTACAGTCGCCTTTCATTTGACCTATATTTGTGAGTTATTAAAAAAAAACACACACACAAACACACACACACAGTATGATATAAAACAAAGTTTGGAGGTCATTATACAGGCTGTAACCTGCAGGACAGCTGTGAAAATAAGAACTGAAAAGCTTTTGAAAGAAGGAGATTTTTAAGAGGCCAAGGGTCACTCTGAAAGATCTCCAGAGAATGGAGTAAAGGTGCACCAGTCAACCATATCAAGAGCTCTGCATAACACTGACCTGTTTGGGAGGGCGGCACAAAAGAAGCCAGTTCTCAAAAACGATCTATGGGTTGAGTTTGCATAATAATGACAAAGTTATGTGGGAGGATGTTTTGTGGTCAGATGAGAGTTTTTTAGGCACAATTCAGTAGTATGCATAGCACAGCCTCTGCTTGTCTGAGCGTTTGCCCCATATTTTAAATACCAAGCCCAGTATTTGAATTTCACATCTGTTTCATGTAAAAAAACGTTTCAAAAGCAGTGGGTTAAAAATGGTCAAAGCCCGCTCGATCCAGCTGTTTTTGATGATGAAAAGCTGACAGGAAAAAGAGCAAGGCAAAGCAGAGAGAAATCAGTGTGATCGGCAAATTGAAGTCCCACTTTCCCTTATCAGCCTCTTGCAAACAAAGGGACGAATTGATATGTGGGAGTTACGGTGCTGCTGTAAAGATATTGGGCCGCTCCTGAAGGATTTGTCTAGCTAAACTCATGAAACATTAAGCAGTGGCAATTCCATAAGATCAAGAGGACTAGCACACTCTCTGTTCTCAGCTGCCTTTGTTTTTCTTTCCTTCGCCTCTGAGGCCAAATTGAATGTTTATGTCCCCGTAACATTTTGCAAAAACTTCCTTCAGAACCAAGGCTAGGTCTCAGTTGATTTGCATTAAATTGGCTACCGTCATATGAGGAATTTTTTTTAGATATGTGACCACAAAACCAGTCATAAGGGTAATTTTTTTCAAAATTTAGATTTATACATCATCTGAAAGCTACATACAGTAGCTTTCCATGGATGTATGGTTTGTTAGGATAGAACAATATTTGGCCGAGATACAACTATTTGAAAATCTGGAATCTGAGGGTGCAAATTTTTTTTTAAAACTTTAAAATTGTCCAAATGAAGTTCTTAGCAATGCATATTACTGATCAAAAATTAAGTTTTGATATATTTACAGTAGGACATTTACAAAATATCTTCATGGAACATGATCTTTACTTAATATCCTAATGGTTTTTGGCATAAAAGAAAAATCTATAATTTTGACCTATACAATGTATTTTTGGCTATTGCTACAAATATACCCCAGCAACTTAAGACTGGTTTTGTGGTCCAGGGTCACATATCATTTATATATTTACCTTATTATTTACCCATTTAATATATGGAGTGTAAATGCAATTATTTGTATGTTGCTTTTAGTTAAACTTCAGTGGTCTATTAAGATTCTATGTTTGTTTCATCATGACAGTAAGTTTATCATTGTGCTGAACCATGTCATACTACCAGACTACTCTGACTATATCTGCATCTTCATGAATACTGTCTCTCATAATGCAATGTGTTTCACATATGAAGTGAAGGAAATATCAGCTGTAATCTCATTTTTAACAGCTCTTTCTTCACTCAGTCTTGATTAGATTGGAATTCCAAGAGTTGTTTTTTTTAACACAGAAATTTGAATTAAAATACAGAATTACTGAATTTATTTTTAAAATGATAACTGGGCGACACCCACTGCAACTGATCATACTGCTGTTTGAAACAATATTTGCTGCATAATGTGTTTTGTTCCACATACTGTTGAAAAAATATTCTGCAGTATACATTATAAACTGTGCTGTCGTGCTGTAATTAGTAAACTGATATTATATTCTGATGTGTGTGTGTGTGTGTGTGTGTGTGCCTGGTATGTATCACGTTATGGGGACCAAATGTCCCCACAAGGATAGTAATACTAGTACATTTTGACCTTGTGGGGACATTTTTGAGGTCTCCATGAGGAAACAAGCTTATAAATCATACAGAATTGCAAAAGCCTCTAAAAGCCATCTTGGTCAAAAATGAGATAACGATACTGAGTGAATGCTCATCAAGTAGTGTGTTCATCAAGTAGGAAGTATCATCAAGTATCATTAGGATATATTCAGTAGCTATAAACAGGTAATATTATGTGGATGCTCGCTGAAACAATGCCGTCTGTTGGTTAAAACATCAGCTAATGAATTTCGCATCACAGCTTCATCAAATCTGCTGTAAAATTGAATTTCACAAAAAAGCAAACAAAGGCACACATAGCCTATTTATAATTATAAAACATGCTGTAAAAATAACATTAGCATTGCCTTTGGTGAGATGCAGTCCTCAGAGACCCTAAAGCTGCTTTAATAATCCATTGCTGAAGATGTTGAGCAGATAAATAAGTAATTAAATAGATTTGTCTCGTCAATGGCTGCCTTCTGCGACGCGCTGCATAACAGATGGAGTTACAGCGCCACCTTGTGGAAAAGATGAGCACTGTAATTCTGTGGTTATGAGTCTACAATCATGATTAATGAATCAAATCAACGAAACACAGTGAAACACCATATCTAAAACCTAGAATGCATACGTGAGTTAAAAGTATGATGTATTGCTTTATATTTTACATGAAATGGATTCATGAATGTTTGCCTTGTGTATTCACATGGACTCACGGGTTTAAATAAATAAATAAATATAATGATGATGATGATGATGATAATAATAATAATAATAATAATGTGATACATATTTGCATTCACACATTATATCTGTTCACAATTAAATGTATTCAGTCAAAAAGTATGAACATCTTTAAAATATGGTAAGCTGTAAAACAAGCGATATTCAGTTACTTAATCCATGCATTTAAAACATATTAGATTTATATATGATAAAAGGCTATATAAACTTGGTTATTGTAAATTTGAAACACATTCCCCTTATTGGTATTTTATAGAAATCTGTTGTATTTCTTGTTTCATTTAATGGAAATATATACATCACATTATGTTCATAGTTTATGTAAAAACCAAATGACAATTTTATATGCAATTCTAATAGGCTATAGAAACCTTACATTTAGGCCTAAATATTTTTGAGTGTATAAACATTTTAAGTAGAGACTCCCGCATTGACATATTTCTCTTTTAAAAAATTTTAAGGAAGCCAGTGTTTATAAAAATCATGATGTTTATTTTGTTTTGAAATGATTATTATTATTGTTGTTTTTAATGCATTTCAAAACTGAGGGTTTTTCAAGAGTGCGATTTTCAAAAGTGATTTTTTTACAATTACTCACTCGAGTAAATATGAATTGTTGAAAAGCATTTCCCTGCAGGTTAGTTGACATCTGAATATGTTAATCTCTCTGTTCATTATCCTGAAGCATTCCTGCACCTCACTGACCCTCTTCAAAATGCATATTTAATAGCCTAGAGCACAGTTGCGTTGACCTTTATGAAAGTCTTTTCAGTAAAATAGAATGTTGAAACTTTAGCTCCTCTCTCACACTTTACAAAATTTCTGCAAAGTCAGAAATTGTAAGACAGTGAAAACTTCTGTTGTTCAAATATTATTTAATTACATTTAAAGCATTTATTGGTTCTCTGATGAGTTTATTAATTTCATACAATTTTTAGGTATGGAAGCCCTTCTTTCATATAGGACTGTAAATCATTGAGTAAAATATATTGTGACATTCCTTGATATTTCTGCCATGGTATTTTTTTTTGTTTGTTGCCCTAATAGGCCTATATATAGGCTTTGCGTATTTGTTGTTGTCCTTTACCTTCTGTACAAAAAAAATCTATACTCTTTTTATTTTTTTTATATAAAATTGAATGAGCCATGAAACAGACACTGATTGCGCCGGGTCTTCTGGGGAGTTCTTGGTTCAATAAGTCCACTCATTACTATGAGGGGCCGTATAGGCCATAATTATTGAAAAGCCTCTTACAAACACTAGTGAAACGAAAAACATTGATAAACCTTAGTAAAATTTATTCATACGCATTACTGAAATACCTCTTACATACACTAGTTAAAACACTGATCAACCTTAGTGAAATACATTCATATGCATTACTGAAAACCTCTTACATACACTAGTTAAAACACTGATCAACCTTAGTGAAATACATTCATATGCATTACTGAAAACCTCTTACATACACTAGTTAAAACACTGATCAACCTTAGTGAAATACATTCATATGCATAACTGAAAAACCTCTTACACACACGAGTGAAAACACTGATCAACCTTAGTGAAAAACATTCATATGCATAACTGAAAAGCCTCTTACATACACGAGTGAAAACACTGATCAACCTTAGTGAAAAACATTCATATGCATAACAGCTCAGGTTACTTATGTAACCATGGTTACCTGAGTAGGGAACGAGACACTGCGTCCTCTAGGGGTCGCTATGGGGAATGCCTCATCGTGACCTATGTCTGAAGCATACATTGAAAAAACACCATCTCGTTGGCCGGTGACAGCCATGTCGTCATTACCGGTGCGACTATAGTATAAATAGGCGCCGGGAGCTACACATCATTCACTTCTTCATCTGAAGCTTGCGTCCGCAGCATGGCAAAAAACCTAGAGGACGCAGTGTCTCGTTCCCTACTCAGGGAACCATGGTTACATAAGTAACCTGAGACGTTCCCTTTCATGGGAACTTCGAAATGCATCCTCTAGGGGTCGCTATGGGGAACGGTATACCCATGCCACCATGCTGAGGGGAGTGCAAGCCAGAACCATGGGGAGCACTAAGTACCATCTCTACCATATTGCTATGGGAGTCGCCCCTGGGACGTTAGACGGCTGTCAGTGACGTTATTCCCTACGGCCAAAGGCCTAGGCTACATACCCCAAAATACTTACCTGTTAGGGCCAGACTCCTGGGCCCGGGGTAGAGCTCAAGGCTTGGAATCAGAAATAGATTCCTTTAAGGGAATACGACCAAGAGCCTAGAATCATACTAGTCTT
>NW_015505350.1:1860313-1936594 GCF_001515645.1 Sinocyclocheilus grahami
GAGTGAAAACACTGATCAACCTTAGTGAAATACATTCATATGCATAACTGAAAAACCTCTTACAAACACTAGTGAAAACACTGATCAACCTTAGTGAAAAACATTCATATGCATAACAGCTCAGGTTACTTATGTAACCATGGTTACCTGAGTAGGGAACGAGACACTGCGTCCTCTAGGGGTCGCTATGGGGAATGCCTCATCGTGACCTATGTCTGAAGCATACATTGAAAAAACACCATCTCGTTGGCCGGTGACAGCCATGTCGTCATTACCGGTGCGACTATAGTATAAATAGGCGCCGGGAGCTACACATCATTCACTTCTTCATCTGAAGCTTGCGTCCGCAGCATGGCAAAAAACCTAGAGGACGCAGTGTCTCGTTCCCTACTCAGGGAACCATGGTTACATAAGTAACCTGAGACGTTCCCTTTCATGGGAACTTCGAAATGCATCCTCTAGGGGTCGCTATGGGGAACGGTATACCCATGCCACCATGCTGAGGGGAGTGCAAGCCAGAACCATGGGGAGCAGGAGTGGAGGCGGAACAGGGGGAGGGATGGAAGGCCAGGTCCACCTGGAAGTGGAGAGACTGGGAACGGAGGCAGAACCAGCGGAGTAGAGAGCCAGGGCGGAGCAGGCAGTACAGGTGGAGCAGAGAACCACCAGAGCCAGACAGCAGACCACCACGGCGGGGCAGAAGACCACCACGGTGGAGCAGAGGACCACCACGGCAGAGCAGAAGACCACCACGGCGGAGCAGAGGACCGAGCCAGACAGTAGACCACCACGGCGGGGCAGAGAACCACCACGGCGGAGCGGAAGGAACAGGGAACCCTCCCAGTGAACCACACTGATCAGGAGACCATGGCGGAGACTGTAACAACGAGAAAGCAGAGACAAACAACACAGACAGAACATTGGGGTTGATAGATAAAGCTGAGTGTTCAGAGGCAGCCTCCTTGGTTGGGTCGGGACAGGACATTCTGAAGAGACTGCAGTGGGTACCATGCCTCTGGGAGCACAGCAGCGGACACCGCTACCTCGGGAGGTTCTGCAGCGTAAGCCGCCACCTCTGGAGATGTTGTAGCCGGTGCCGCTGCCTCTAGCAAATCGGCGGTGGGGTACCGGCATGACTTGTAACTTGACTTGACTCATAACGATCAACCGTGACTAGACCTGACTCATGACGATCAGTTGTGACTGGACCAGACTCATGATAATAAACTGTGACTCGATTTGACTCATAACGATCAACTGTGACTGAACTCGACTCAGGAAGATCAACTCTGACTAGACTTGACTCAGGAAGATCAACTGTGACTAGATCTGACTCATGATAATGAACTGTAACTTGACTTGCCTCAGGAAGATCTGTTGTGACTTGACTTGACTCCGGAAGATTAGCTGTTGTTAGACTTGACTCATGACGGACAACTGTGACTTGATTTGCCTCATGAAGATCAGCTGTGGTTAGACTTGACTCATGATAATGACTTGTAACTTGACTTGACTCATAACGATCAACTGTGACTGAACTCGACTCAGGAAGATCAACTCTGACTAGACTTGACTCAGGAAGATCGGTTGTGACTTGACTTGACTCCGGAAGATTAGCTGTTGTTAGACTTGACTCATGACGGACAACTGTGACTTGATTTGCCTCATGAAGATCAGCTGTGGTTAGACTTGACTCATGATAATGAACTGTAACTTGACTTGCCTCAGGAAGATCAATTGTGACTTGACTTGACTCAGGAAGATCTGTTGTGACTTGACTTGACTCATTACGGTCAACTGTGACTTGACTTGCCTCAAGAAGATCAGTTGTGACTGGGGTAGTCTCTGAGCTAGCAACCATCTTACAAAAAGTCTCTGGGCTGGCAGCCATTTTGTGACGAGGCTCGGGTACAGGGACTACAGAACTGCAAGTTGCTGAAAATCTAGGAGTAGTGACCTCCTCAACCTCCCCAACTGTAAAGGGAGATTCACAAAACTGCAAGACAAAGTCAATAAACTGTGTCAGGGTCCAACTAGGGTCTTCATCTTGCAAGTTTAAGCTAATATTAACATCAAGACCGTGATCTTTCACTACATCCTCATCACCCGGCATAAGGTGGCTATACAAAAGGAATTCTTCCACGTAACGTTCAATGGGTCTGCCATTTTGAAAAATGGAGCAGAGCACAATTACAGGGTTGAATAAACCTTTGGCTGGCTCCATAGCTGGTCTTGTGCTCAAAATAAAGCTGCTGGATCCAGTTGCGGCCGAGTATTCTGTAACGTGGCTGACGAGACGTGAGACGTGCGGATCCATGTGCAAGCTTTATTCACAGGCGTGGTCAGAAACAGGCATGGGTCAGACAATGGCAAACAGGAATATGGTGGACAAGACACTAGAATAATCCTAGGGCTAGCGAAGGTCAACGAACGGCGAACAGAATCAAAAAAGGACGAGACTAAAGGGATATATCCAGGAAACCAGGCAAGGATCAGAAACCGAGAAAACAGAGAAGGCAAGACTAGGCTAAGGCAGGGTAAACTAACGAGGGCTCTGTAGTGTAGCTATCAAATGATAAGCGCTAAACAATACTCAGCGGCGGGAAGGGATCAGAGTGAGTGTTAAATAGTGAGTGAGTGATATGAAATAGCTGTGTGCAATCAGTGAAACAGCTGTGTGCAATCAGTGCAATGAATGATGGGATATGTAGTCCGGGATGATATGCAACAGTGTGTAGTGCGAGAGTCAATGAAAATGGAAAGGGTGACCTCTGCTGGCTAGCAGACGGAAGTTCATGGACCGGATACGTAACATAAACAATCTTACTGCCCCAAAACCTTTGAATAGTAGTAAAAAATATTTTAAATGTATTTTCATTCTTTTATTCTTATATTAGCTGTATAATGTGCAAATTAATAACAAATCATAATTAGAAAAAATTATAATAAAATTATAACCAATTCATGATCCTTCAGAAATCATTTGAATATTCTGATTTGTTGCTTAAGAAACAATTATTTTTATCAATGGTAAAACAGTTCTGCTGCTTATTATTTTTGTGGAAACCTTGATGCAATTTTTTTTTAGGATTATTTGTTGAATAGAAAGTAAAATCCAACTAGGGTCTTCATCTTGCAAGTTTAAGCTAATATTAACATCAAGACCGTGATCTTTCACTACATCCTCATCACCCGGCATAAGGTGGCTATACAAAAGGAATTCTTCCACGTAACGTTCAATGGGTCTGCCATTTTGAAAAATGGAGCAGAGCACAATTACAGGGTTGAATAAACCTTTGGCTGGCTCCATAGCTGGTCTTGTGCTGAAGATAAAGCTGCTGGATCCAGTTGCGGCCGAGTATTCAGTAATGTGGCTGACGAGACGTGAGACGTGCGGATCCATGTGCAAGCTTTATTCACAGGCGTGGTCAGAAACAGGCATGGGTCAGACAATGGCAAACAGGAATATGGTGGACAAGACACTAGAATAATCCTAGGGCTAGCGAAGGTCAACGAACGGCGAACAGAATCAAAAAAGGACGAGACTAAAGGGATATATCCAGGAAACCAGGCAAGGATCAGAAACCGAGAAAACAGAGAAGGCAAGACTAGGCTAAGGCAGGGTAAACTAACGAGGGCTCTGTAGTGTAGCTATCAAATGATAAGCGCTAAACAATACTCAGCGGCGGGAAGGGATCAGAGTGAGTGTTAAATAGTGAGTGAGTGATATGAAATAGCTGTGTGCAATCAGTGAAACAGCTGTGTGCAATCAGTGCAATGAATGATGGGATATGTAGTCCGGGATGATATGCAACAGTGTGTAGTGCGAGAGTCAATGAAAATGGAAAGGGTGACCTCTGCTGGCTAGCAGACGGAAGTTCATGGACCGGATACGTAACATAAACAATCTTACTGCCCCAAAACCTTTGAATAGTAGTAAAAAATATTTTAAATGTATTTTCATTCTTTTATTCTTATATTAGCTGTATAATGTGCAAATTAATAACAAATCATAATTAGAAAAAATTATAATAAAATTATAACCAATTCATGATCCTTCAGAAATCATTTGAATATTCTGATTTGTTGCTTAAGAAACAATTATTTTTATCAATGGTAAAACAGTTCTGCTGCTTATTATTTTTGTGGAAACCTTGATGCAATTTTTTTTTAGGATTATTTGTTGAATAGAAAGTAAAAAAGAACAGCATTTATTTGAAATACAATTAACTGAATGTATTTATAAATGGTATTATATATATATATATATATATATATATATATACTGTATGTATATATGTGTGTGTGTGTGTGTGTGTGTGTGTATATTTTAA
Organism: Sinocyclocheilus grahami; assembly: GCF_001515645.1. Classification (NCBI taxonomy): domain Eukaryota; kingdom Metazoa; phylum Chordata; class Actinopteri; order Cypriniformes; family Cyprinidae; genus Sinocyclocheilus; species Sinocyclocheilus grahami. The sequence goes on from NW_015505350.1 coordinate 1,864,648, forward strand.
ATGTATTTTCATTATTTTATTCTTATATAAGCTGTATAATGTGCAAATTAATTACATAATAATTATAAAAAATTATAATAAAATTCTCATATGGCTTATATTTCCTTTTGAGTGATTTTGTTAATTGTTGTTACATGATAACGGTTATGTGCAGATACACACACCAGTAATCACCTCAAATGACTGTGAGGGAGCTGGAGAACTCTTCCAAGTTGAGGTACGGTCTAGTTGATGGGTGACATGTGAGATATAGTAACAAGCAAAATGATATTATTTCAAAATATGGTACATGGATGCTATTGATTCTTCCTTAAAACACTGAAAACTTATGTTTGTGCTCTCTGCAGCCTGCAGGGCATAACAATGATTCTGATGACCCAAACCCACATTTCTTCTCTGTGCCAGCTTATCTAACAGTCTCAGGACAACTGCACCTGGAGGTGATGGCAGGGTAAATAGTCTAGACACAACTAGTCGTGTTAATTTCACTATGTTAAGAATATAAAAAAAACTGATCCTAGCTCAATTTTATTATTAGGGCTGTAACAAACAGACATTACAAAATGTATAATGAATCATTAGCTAAAGTTGAATGCTAAACTGTTTTGTGATTGCTCAGCGTCTGCTGTTGTCTGTTGTAGGGCTTTTTCTGCAGTGTACACATTCGGTCCCACGTTCAGAGCGGAGAACTCTCAAAGCAGGAGACACTTGGCAGAGTTTTACATGGTAGAGGCAGAGATTGCCTTCACTGAGTCACTAGACGACCTTATGAAGGTAGAAAACTCATTCCTTCCCACTCAGTGAATTACATACACTAAAGATTGGAAGATGGATTTGAAAGTGTGTACATTTCATAATGCGTCATTTTCATTTTAAAGCTTGTTTCTCGTTCTTCAGGTAATGGAGGACTTATTCAAAGCTGCCACGGAGCATGTGCTGTCCTCTTGCGCAGAGGATGTAGAGTAATTTCTCAAATATATTGCACCAGGACACAGGGTATAACACACAATGCTGTTGTTCCGTATGCTTTATACGAGCCTTATAAGAGCATTGGGAGTTTCTCCACTATAACGGCTGTAATAAAGTGATAATGTTGTATCTTATTTGAACATCCTCAGGATCAAGTGGATCTCATGTTGAAAAGAAAATGTCATGTGTACGTATTATATTTCAGTTCAGTCTACTTTTCCCAAAGCTGAAGTCCTTGAGCTTGAGAAAAATATTACATAATTTTTTCTTCTTCTAAAAAGTTCTCTGAACATTAGCTGTTAAAAGTAAGACTCAGTCATTTTTGTATGTCATCTCTCCTTGAACCATGCTTTTTTATTGCACGATTTAAAATTGTTATATTTGCGTTTTACAGCATTTCTTACACCGAGGCCGCATAGACATTCTAAAGAGCAGTTCACATAACTTTACATTCAGCATTGAGGCAAGTAAAAAACAGCATATGTTTGTTTTAAATAATTACTATACTAATACTATACTGGTTTTACTGTGATTTTTAATCAAGTAAAAACAGCCTGGATGAGGCCAAGGCTGTATTACATTAAAACATTAAAAACCTTACTGACCCAAACGTTTTAATGGTAGTGCATATGTCAGTTTTTTAATATTGTCTGTTCTCCCTTTCTTTGACATATGCTTTGCGTTAGTGGGGCTGCGATCTTCAGACAGAACATGAGAAGATCCTAGTGAAACATTGTGGAAATGTCCCAGTGTTTGTCATCAACTATCCCTACGAGTTAAAGCCTTTCTATGCCCGAGACAACCAGGACCAGCCCAACCACACTGTAAGAATGAGCTCTCACCATCAGTCTTTTCTACATGTGGTCCTGCCATGAGTTCCACTCAACTGCTAATCTGTTTTAAATATGTTTATATTATGTGTTTAAAGCCTAGAGTAAATGATCAGATGTGATAAAGATGTTATGGCATGTCTTTCTGAATTAGGCTTTTTTTCAGCTTTTCCTCACCTCTATGTGCTCACTGCTTATTCACTGATGATTTTTTTGGACAGGCAGCTGCTGTAGATCTCTTGGTGCCTGGAGTGGGGGAGCTTTGTGGTGGATCCCTGAGAGAGGAGAGACTAGAACTTCTGAGTCAACAACTAGCACAGTAAGAATTAGAGAAGAGTCCCTTTTCACATAGTAATAAGTAATAAAAATGTATATATGCTGTAATTAAGACATGGATAAACTACTGTTCTAAAGTGCTCACAAAGGCTGCACTTATCACATCAAAATGCTGTAAAAACAATGTTGTAAAATATTTTTACCATTAACAATTTACTTACAATTAAAAATAACTATTTTTTTAAAACTACTTTAATATCACTGCAGTCTTCAGTGTCACATGATCCTTCAGAAATAGTGTTAATGTGCTGATTTGGTGTTAAAAAATAAAATAAAAATAAATTTCTTAATATTAATAAACACAATATCACATTTAACATCTTTGAAATAAAATCAAAAACAGCATCTTTGATCGTGTGATGCAGAAGAGTTATTTTAGTCTGCAAAGACTAATGTCCACATGTCATTCTGTGAATATAAAATGTAAAATATAGACGTTTTAGTTGAGTGAGTGAACTGTTAACACGTTAACTTTTTTTTACTAAACAGTAGATCTCTGTGAAGGCTCTGGCAAGAACCTTTCAGATGAAGTAATCATTTTTAAAATTATTTACAAAAGTACATACATTTTCACATCCTTCAGCAAGCAACATCACCAGTCGTTAATATTGCTGCCTCAAGCCAAAGGCACAAAATGCTGCCAGGGCTTGCTGGCCCTGCAAGATGTTAAAGTGGATGGATGATGAGGACACTCAATTTTGCCTGGCAGACGAAACAGCTGCACAGATGACACTTTCAGAGTGGCAGTGATTGGTCTTACACCTGGAACAAAACACAGAAATGAGCTTTATTGTTAAATTCATTATTAGAACAGGTGGCGTTTTTAAAATACACCTTAACTGTTTTTAGCTCATCTTAGGCTCAGTACCTAAAGCAGTCATTGTGAACAATCCTGTCCAGATCAAGCTGACGTTCTGGCTTTTGCTGCAGAAGGGAGCAGACCAAACGGCAGCATTCTGTGCAGAAAGATGGGAGAGACGTCTGATTATTACCGTAAACTACATTCGCTCTTCATATTCTAATCCTGAAAACAGGATAAATTGCTGCATTCTCCATATGCCATCCCCTATTAAGCTATAAAGTTTTGTATTAGAATTGTGGAGAAGAACTCACCTTCTGTCAGGCCAGGTTTGGACCAGGTGTTCATGTAGGTCCTGTAGATGTTGAAACTATCTAGAATATATCCACACAGCATTCTGAACAAGAGGATGCTCAATGCTGCCTCAGTTTGTGTTACACAAAGTGAAACGCATCCATGCAGTGTGAAAAATGCTGGACGACTATGACATACTGTAAAAGTCCTGCTGTTCCTTCCAGTTCAGCAGCTTAAGTCCATCACTGGGACTTTAATGGCCAGGATTGTTAGGGCAACTTTTTTGGGGAAGGGCCTTGGGATGTTCAGACTGGACAAAAGAAACATTTTTGACTGTTAAATGGTTATAAATACAGGGTGTCCGCGGGGTCTTAAAAAGTATTAAAAGTTGATAAATCAATTTAGAGAAAAGATATTAAATTTTGTATCATCTTTTCATTATGTATATTTGTCAGAATAGTGGGGTTCTGTGTAGTTTATTTATATAGACTTCATCTGTTGCGGCGCTCACTGACTGGCTGCGCTGCTGCATGATAGCGCGGGGCTTGTTGATCCCGCTCTCGCTGAATTTCTGACCATTACCGCATGCTCCCATCCGCTCCCGCGATTTTTGTGTCCGCTCCCGCAAACATTCTAATATTGTATATAATTTCCGCGCATCAGGGAGCCGCTATCAGTATGTGGGTTATTTAAATCCCTTTTGAATGAGCGTTCGCAGTTCACTTTTGATTTCGCAATCGCGCACACTCTGTGTAAAGGGAACACATATTACGATAAAAGATATTTGTCAATGAGCTCGGGATCTGTTGAGGAGCAAATCCTCCAACATCTTGTCAGTCATCACTCCTTACTCTCGACCCGTGATCAGTCAAATCTGACTCTTGCAGCTCGTGTTGGATGCAGGGTTGTTGTTGTTTTTTTCCACGAAATTGAGCTGTTTTTAAACTGCTGCCATGGGTTGATTTTCCCAAGTGGGTTAAAGGTTTAAAATATTGCATAAATTACATTTTGCATTCTACCTGTAATAAAATTGTGCTAAATGTTTTGGGCTGCACTAGTAGGAAGCATTTGAGCTATGTTTATGATAAATGTGCGTATCAGTGACTGTAAAATATGTATTTTGGGGATGGAAATTACATTTTTATATTTGGGATATGGTAATTGCGCTACTTTGGGCTGTATTTTTTTTTTTTTTTTTACTGGTATGGGCTTGGGATGCACAATTAAAATGATGAATAGTTGAGATCATAATTTTACCTTCCATGATCAAAGTGTTCAAGATCATGTTCAAGTGTTCAGACATGTTAAAGTCTGCATCAAATCAAGCACTCCGTAATCACAGGTAAACTGTCTGATCAGTCAGATGTTTGTCATGAGAAGTGTTCCACAAACAGCTATGGTTTGCAGACAGTCAGTCAATTCTAAGACTTTTTCTATGTACACAAAAGGCCTATTTCTCTCAAATATTGTTCACAAATCTGTCTGAATCTGTGTTAGTGAGCACTTCTCTTTTGCCGAGATAATCCATCCACCTCACATGTGTGGCATATCAAGATGCTGATTAGACAGCATGATTATTGCACAGGTGTGCCTTAGGCTGGCCACAATAAAAGACCACTCTTAAATGTGCAGTTTTACTGTATTGGGGGTCCGAAAACCAGTCAGCATCTGGTGTGACCACCATTTGCCTCACGCAGTGCAACACATCTCCTTCGCATAGAGTTGATCAGGTTGTTGATTGTGGCCTGTGGAATGTTGGTCCACTCCTCTTCAATAGCTGTGCGGAGTTGCTGGATATTGGCAGGAACTAGAACACGCAGTCGTATACGCCGATCCAGAGCATCCCAAATGCACTCAATGGGTGACATGTCCGGTGAGTATGCTGGCCATGCAAGAACTGGGATGTTTTCAGCTTCCAGGAATTGTGTACAGCTCCTTGCAACATGGGGCCGTTCATTATCATGCTGCAACATGAGGTGATGGTCGTGGATGAATGGCACAACAATGGGCCTCAGGATCTCGTTTGAAAGATGAATCTCGCCATTATGGTACATTTCCGACGAGTGCTTGCGGTGTTCGGCCAATCACAATGCACTGGGTCAGCTGGCCAATCAGAGCATACTGCACTTGTCGGAAGGAGGGACTTTGCAGAAAACGAAGCGTTTGAGAGAGGCGGGGCATAGAGGACCTACAAAAATGCACAGTATTGGAAAAATAATGTGTTTTTTGAACATTAAAGCATGTCAACATATTCTGTTACACCAAATACACAAAATAATGATCTTTAAAAAAGCATCATATATGACCCCTTTAAGTGCGTGTACATTGAGATCATGCATTACATAAATTCGTCCACTAGGTGGCGTGTTTCTCAAACTAATTAATACGTTCGGCAAAGTTACGGCTGGTTCAAATTCTGGGAAAACACTAGGTGCCCTCTGCTGAGGCTCATTTTATAACAAGAGGCAACAGACTATACCTTAAAGTACATTTTATTTTCTGAGAAATGCTTACAAACTTTATTACACTTAAAAGAGGGCCTAAGTGTTTACATAAACTAATAGACTATATGCGCGAGTCGGTGTCGACGCAGTGAACTCCACGCTGTGCTTCATTGTCTCTGTCCATCCCTATAGTGAGAAAGAGTCCCGTCCCTTCAAGTCAGTGGGCGTGGTGTATGTGTGTATGAGTGGGCAAACAAACAGCAGACAACCAACAGTACTTCCTACATCTGCGTACAACTCGAGCGTTTCTTCCCCGCACCTCGCGTCAAGCGTCTCTCCTGCGCGTAGTGTTTACACTGAGTCCTGCCGAGCTCAGAGGACGCGTCCCATCATCCCTAAATGACGCGCCGCAGCGCTGCAGTTGAACATCCACACCACAGCTCCACACGCATGGACCCGCATCATCTGAGGACTTCAGAGTGATATTACTGTCGTGACTGTGTTTTTCTTTTTGTAAAATGAGCGGAGGGGAAATCATCTGTCAGGGATGGTTGAGAAAGTCGCCACCCGAGAAGAAGCTGCGGAGATATGTAAGTGTTTCAAACGCTATGTTCTAATGTGTTAGGATATTGTGCTTTATGTACAGTAACAGTGATGCAGAAAGCTGTGCATAACTTTTATTAACCAACTATCTGATAGGAATCTATTCACCCTTATAATGAAAATTAAAATGCAGGTGAATATTAGTTTAGAATTCAACAAGATGTGCTTGATTGATGTGACTTGAATGACAGTTTTGTTTGGGGAAAAAAATAGAAAACAACTGAACCAGCATAAGATGCTTTGCTTAGCTGGCAATGCGTGCATGTGTTTAGATAACAAGTGCCCAAAACCCCTCTAAAACCAGAAAACAGACCAGGCCAGCAAAACAGCTTCTTTTATTTTTATTTTTAGAAGATAATCCTGATATTTAGAGAGCAGGGTGCCTTGAAGACTGCTATATTTTTATAAATAGTGTGCATAAAGATGACTTGATACATTAACTTAATGACGGCAACTGAGATGTACACTAAAATGAAACAAGGTGCATCTGACTGATATTGTTTTTAATGCAGATCATTATGTCAATATCTACACAGCAGGGCACAATATATATATATATATATATATATATATATAATGCTGATTTATACATTACACAAATTAAAAGTGCAGTTTGTATATTTTTTGCTAATGGTACACGTTTTACACATAAAGAAATTAACAGCATTTTTGAGAAATTGATCGGTCTTTAAAAAAAATTTAAAAAACGAAGGCTTCTATATGGAGTGGAATCACATGACCTCTCATTCACTGAATGTTTACTCAGTACTCTTATTTTGTAGCATAAGCATACAATTATGTGTTTAGTATAAAACAGAAGTATGGTATGAAACTGCGGTTTGAGAAATTGATCGGTCTTTAAAAAAAATTTAAAAAACGAAGGCTTCTATAAAAAAAATTTAAAAAACGAAGGCTTCTATATGGAGTGGAATCACATGACCTCTCATTCACTGAATGTTTACTCAGTACTCTTATTTTGTAGCATAAGCATACAATTATGTGTTTAGTATAAAACAGAAGTATGGTATGAAACTGCGGTGCTTAATACATTTAGTCATTTAGCAGACGCTTTTATCCAAAGCGACTTACGGAGTAGAAGCAATCAGACCAACGAGAGAGCAACAATATACAAGTCTAAATCAGTTAGTCTAGCACAGTGCACATAGCTATTGGCAGCCAGTGCAAGCTAAACAGAGCGACTGCTATACAGTCGAAACTTCATGCATCCAGACCAGTAGGTGTCAGTATAGTCTAAAACACTTCGGGGCAAATTAGCTCCAGCTAGCTGAACATAAACAAAAACATACTGAGTGCACTTTTAATGATAACAGTGAGACACAAAATAGCGTTTTTAATAATATAGCCAATAATGGTGGTGGATGAGGACAATGTAAAGCGCTTTGAGTGCCCAGAAAAGCGCTATATAAATGCAACTAATTATTATTTTTTTTATTATAAAACCAAAATGTAATGACAAGGCAGTCGATACATTTGACACAAGGAGAAACTAACTGCTGTTTATTGGTCATGTTGGCACGCTTAGTGACGGTTGCTGATAATAGATCGGCATATATCAGCAGGGGCGTAGCCATCATTTCAGAAGTGAGGGGGACAGAAATGTTATATATATATATATATACATTACAATATAAAATTTCTGTAATCTATATAACCTACCGGTCAACAGTTTTTGAACAGTAAGATTTTTAATGTTTTATAAAGAAGTCTTTTCTGTTCACCAAGCCTGCATTTATTTGATCCAAAGTACAGCAAAAGCAGTAATGTTGTGAAATATGTTTACTATTTAAAATAACTGCTTTCTATTTGAATACATTTTAAAATGATTCCTAATGGTGGTGGATGAGGACAATGTAAAGCGCTTTGAGTGCCCAGAAAAGCGCTATATAAATGCAACTAATTATTATTATTTTTTTTATTATAAAACCAAAATGTAATGACAAGGCAGTCGATACATTTGACACAAGGAGAAACTAACTGCTGTTTATTGGTCATGTTGGCACGCTTAGTGACGGTTGCTGATAATAGATCGGCATATATCAGCAGGGGCGTAGCCATCATTTCAGAAGTGAGGGGGACAGAAATGTTATATATATATATATATACATTACAATATAAAATTTCTGTAATCTATATAACCTACCGGTCAACAGTTTTTGAACAGTAAGATTTTTAATGTTTTATAAAGAAGTCTTTTCTGTTCACCAAGCCTGCATTTATTTGATCCAAAGTACAGCAAAAGCAGTAATGTTGTGAAATATGTTTACTATTTAAAATAACTGCTTTCTATTTGAATACATTTTAAAATGATTCCTGTGATCAAAGCTGAATTTTCAGCATCATTACTCCAGTCTTCAGTGTCACATCCTTCAGAAATCATTCTAATATGCTGATTTGCTGCTCAAGAAACATTTCTGATTATTATTATTATTAATGTTTTTTGAGCAGCAAATCAGAATATCAGAATGATTTCTGAAGGATCGTGTGAATGGAGTAATGATGCAAAAAATGTAGCTTTGAAATCACTATAAATTACATGTTTTGATATATTCAAATAGAAAACTTTTATTTGAAATAGCCTAGTAAAAATATTTAAACATTTTACAGTTTTGCTGTACTTTGGATCAAATAAATGCAGGCTTGGTGAACAGAAGAGACTTCTTTAAAAAACATAAAAAAATCTTACTGTTCAAAAACGTTTGACTGGTAGTGTATAGTCAACTTTAATTTTTCTCTCATTTCTAGTTTTTAATTGGCTTAGAAATCAGATAACTGCTGGACAATAACCACTTATAAACACTTTTTTATTACATAATAAGGCAGAATAGTTTCAATACTGTAATAAATGCTTTGTCAGTTAGCACTGCATTGCTCATATACTTTATTTATTACCTGGAGATGACTTGACAAACCATATTGTCGCAATCGTATGTTTAATGTCTTCATGTTTCCAAACGTTTCTGCTTTTCTGAAAACAACTGTTTTCATACAGCGATAGCTGAACGCTTTTGTCCATATTAGGAATTTCCTGGTATGACTTTCTGCGCGAGAGCGCCCTCAAGCTTCGAGTATGAATGAAACATACACTGCATGGAGTGTTTTGCGCTCCGTGATGTTCATCTCGCCTTATTCTGGGTCCGAATAAAACATCAGATCATGCACAGACTATCCTGTCTCTTTGAATTGAAATCTATATTTATTCACACTGGCTCTTGAAAACCTCTATGCGAACACACTTGCCCGAAAAAGTGCGGGGTACGAATTTACGTGATATTAAAAGTGGTTGATATTAAAACACGTCCCCCGCGTAATCTACGCCCCTGTATATCAGTCAGGACAAGATTACTAATAATCGACTTGAGTACATTTATCTCTTTATTGTTGTCCTAGTTTTAGCAGGTGCAGTCTGTTTTGCACTAGCTTCTCATAAAACAGAAAAACCTTTGACTATTTCATCATAAGAACACACAACTATGCGTTTATTATTTGGGTTGACCACAAATAATACCTGCTTTATAATAAGATTATGAGTATTATAATCTGGATTTAATTGAACTAAAGAAGCTGTGCACAAAGGGGTTTGAAGACACCACAGAGACACCGTCTGCCTCCTAATTCTGTTTTGGACAGCTGTCTACGCAACTGTTCCTATTAAAAGGGCAGAAAATGTTTACTGTCCCTCTTTCATCCGATATTAGCTTGCTAGTAGCCAGTTGCTGCATTATTGTAAACTGGAGACCACCGTTGGACATGTGGAGTCCTTACATCCTTCTTTGGTGGCTGAACGTTGGAGACTGTTGCTTTCCGGTTTGCCAAAGCAGATAATGTATCCTGCACAAAAGCTGGGAAGGCCTTCAGTCCTAGATCTCATAAATACAGCTGTCTCATGTTTATCTACAGTGTTGCATTACAGGACTTCTCCATCCTCCTACCTAACTTTGCCATGATGTCATCTCACTCTCCCGCTCTCTCGTTCTCCTTCCTTCTCTCTCGGTTTCATCGGGAGATCCCGTATCTGGATGTCCTCAGATGCACACATGCTAGGTCATTTCCTCATTGTCTTCCACATAAAGCAGTCCTGTCTTATGTGGAGCTGCACAGGAACTGCTCATGTCAAAATAAGTGGGCAGCTGGGGCTGGGAAGAGAAAAAGCAGACACGTTTACCTTATAAGTGAAGGTCAGTACTCCTTGAATCAAAAAAACGAGTTCACTCAAAAATGCAACATAGGCTCGTTGGAAAAACATGCCAACTACATTTTTGTGAAACTCTAAAAACATTCCCATTGTATCCATACAATTCACTGCAGTACCCAGCCAAATCAACACTAGAGGCAGCAAAACACCAACATCTTTTATTCTCTTTCACACAAATTATGATTACATAAGCAGATTATACATTAAAAAGGCTTAAGCCCCTTTCACACCAAGAACGATAACTATAAAGATAACGATATTAGCGTCCACACCAGTGTCTGTCGCTTTAAATTCTCAAGCTCATTATAGCAGGATGGATTCTGATTGGGTGTCAATGTTTGCATCGTTCGTCAGCTGAAAAAAAAAAGTTCTGTAAGTGATTCCAACGATATAGTTTCTCTGTGCCTTTATCGTTATAGCTGTGGTGTGGACTCTGCTATTCTTTAAAGGGGTCATATGATGCTTTTTTAAAGATCATTATTTTGTGTATTTGGTGTAACAGAATATGTTGACATGCTTTAATGTTCAAAAAACACATTATTTTTCAGATACTGTACATTATTGTAGATCCTCTATGCCCCGCCTCTCTCAAACGCTTTGTTTTCTACAAAGTCCCTCCTTCCGACAAGTGCAGTCTGCTCTGATTGGCCAGCTGACCCAGTGCATTGTGATTGGCCGAACACCGCAAGCACTCGTCGGAAATTTAACGCCCCTTACCATAATCGCAAGCTTCATCTTTCAAAATGTGTGGTTTCTTGGAAAAAAAAGCTGTTATGATCTCAAAACTCTTTTACCATAGTACATGTTTGGAAATGAATACCTTTTGACATTTGCATTAAATAATCAGCTCCATAGCCATTGCTTTTCTAACATAGTAAACTTGCTCGGTGGCTCAGCTGGTACTGCACTGCACATAAGACATGATAAAAGAGCTCAAAGACTTGTAGAAGCAAGCTAAAATGACATGATTGCTTCAGCAAATGTTTTTATTTGATGTTTGCTTTGGTTAACCTGTCTGTTTACTGTAGGTGGTACTTTATTGTTTTTAAACGTGAAAGAGTATTAACCTTTAGTGCCTCTCACTGGACAATTTCATTCTGAACTGCTGCGATAGTAACAACAACCAGCATTATAAAGTGTTGCCAGATTCCCATTAATCTGTTTCGGATAAAACTGAACAGACTTTTAGTGCCACTCACTGGATATTTCACATTGTAAGTGTTATTATGTCATTTTTTTCCACAAATGTCAATACAGGCACGTATTTGCAATGAGCCTGGGTTGCAAAAATGAAAATTCGGTAATAACTTGTTTCATTTTAAACCTGTGTGTTGGAATGTGGAATATTTTATGGTGCTTTATTGGTGTTTTTTTTTTGTCTTTGTGGCGCTGTTGTATGTCAAAGCTTGCGTAACAATTGAAAAAATAATTACATTTTATGTTTAATGGAAAATAACAGCAAACTAACGACATATAATGACATAATTTTCACTTTTAGCCCAACTAGTGTTTAGTCCACAAGTTGTGGCCTAATGGTTAGAGAGTCGGACTCGTAACCCAAAGGTTGCGAGTTCGAGTCTCAGGTCCGGCAGGAATTGTAGGTTGGGGGAGTGAATGTTGGCTTACTTCCACCTTCAATACTACGACTGAGGTACCCTTGAGCAAGGCACTGTACCCCCAACTGCTCCCCGGGCTGCCCTCTTTTCACGTTTAAAAACAATAAATGGCTGCCCACTGCTCTGGGTGTGTGTTCACGGTGTGCGAGTTAGTGTGTTCACTGCTGTGTGTGTGCACTTAGGATGGGTTAAATGCAGAGCACTAATTCCAAGTATGGGTAACCATACTTGGCCACATGTCACTTCACTTCACAAGCTGGACATTGTGATCTTGAGGTAAAATCCACATAACTAAAGGTTAAAAAGGCCAGGTATGGACATTCAGCAGACATTCTCAAATCAGCTGGACAGGGAAAAGCCTGTGCCAAAGGGACTTATTGTCTCATCTAAAAAATTCCTTCCACTTAAACAGGCTGGCACTGGACAATGACAACCATTAAGGGCACTGAATTGCTGTCATCTGACATTACTGACATCCTAATGCAGAGAGATATTTTAAGCAGCTGTGGATTTCAGCATTCCTCTTGTAAGGTGTTTTTGGGAGAAAAAGAACTGGACAGTTTGTGCTGGTTAATGATCGATAGGTCCTTTCACATGTTTTTGGATTAGTGAATAGTTTGACTCACATTTAGTTTGTCATTGGCCTATAAGTACTTTGGCTTCTTTTAAAGTTTGAGAGTGAATACCAAGGCAAATACATTACAAGGGAAATTTGACTAATGCATTCTCAATAGTGATTGTGAGACTTTAGTGAATGTATTATAGATGGATTAGCACTTCCTTATTCTATTCATATAAAATGTTCTTTGATTTTGTTTTTCATTCTTCAGACTCGAAAAAACAAGCTTTTCATGCATTCCAAGGTCAGGTGTCTTTAAAGTAGAACAGGTAAATACACGCTTTAGAAGGTATCTCCTTAACATCAATCCTCTCATGTAAATAGTATGCAAATACTCATGGCAAACACCTTGGGCAGTTACAGCCGAGTAGCAACAGTTGAAAACTGACGTTGTGCGCTTGCTGATGCTTTTTATGTCCTTTCTGAGAGAGTAGTCTATATTTGCCTGAATGTTTTTTTATGATATTGTTCCTGTTTTTCTTCATTTAATTGTCTTTTTATAGAAGTATGTATTTGCAGTAAAAGTATGACTGAGATAAAGATATCTCTGTTTATATATCTGATGCATTAGAGAGAGCATGAAAGCAAATGAGTAAATGAACACACATCTGCAGCAATATCAGTCTCAGGCCCCCACTTGTTTTATCAGATGGAACATTCCGTATTTTATGGTTCTAAATAGCCTCCTAATTCATGATGGTAATGCAAGAGAAAACAGATTCTCATGAAAAAAGAATAGTGGATCTTCAGAAAACATGTCCAGGTCAAGCTTAACCACAAAACTGACAGGAAAAAGAAAAGTATTTTGAAAATGTTTTGCATAAGAAAAATAAAACTTTTGACCTATTTAGGACCTATTTTAGGACCATTTAGATTTTTTGCATTGTGATATTTTCAAGACAATTAAGCACATTTTCTGTATTACTGCAATGTGTCAGAATAGTCATTGTTTTTAATTAAATATTATCATATACCTAAAAATACTGTGAAACAATAGTTTTTTTTATTGAAGAAAATGTATTAAGGAAATCAAACAATATTATATATTAATGAATTAAAACATTTTATAAATTAAAAAGTATTTTGAAATAAAAATAACATAAAAATGTATTATCATTTTTTAAATTTAAATAAATTATTATTTGTTTGGAATTAGAAATAATTATCCTTCTTTAAACCCTTAGGGTCCTAAAAATAGACTTTGTGATATTAGACTGGTGATATTCACCCACGTATATTTAATTCCATCAATAAAATTGTCCCACTTGTCCGTCTAACCCAGGGGTTGCTCCAACCCCAATCAGACACACCTGAACCAACTAATCAAGCACTTACTAGACATACAAGAAACTTCGTGGCAGGTGTGTTGAGGCAAGTTGGATCTAAACTCTGCAGGACACTGGCCCTCCAGGACTGAGTTTGGGCACCCCTGGTCTAACCTGTGAAGCCGTGCCAAAGGCTTTGTCACTACTGACTGCAATAAAACTAAAGGTCGGAAATGGACAATTCTGGCATTTCCCACCACAGCTTCTCATTTCCTTTTCCTACAACCGCCATTGGCTTCCTCTGTGTCGGCTCTCATTTGAATCTGTTGATCATTTGTAGGCATTATAAATGCCTGAGCAGAAAGAGGTGAGAATATCCCAACTGTGCTTGTGTAACATGAGCGTTAGCAGTAGTTGGTACTACCCACTCTCCTGGTCCTGAGCTGACATCACCTCCCAAACATTGCATAATCCATCGCTACATTCCTGCATGATCATATCGGGGGAAGTGTTCTCTCCCTACTCCACATGTCCTCCCTACACGGTGTTGTTGTCTGGAAAGTGTACTTCATGTGCATTTGAAGTTGTTTGTGTGTCTGGGTGGGGGTCAGCAAGTTTCCAGAGCTGGCACACAGACGGGCTCAGAGTCACTGTGTCAGCTGCCGACCGTGCTGTTGTTTTGCAGAGGGACGCTGGGAAGTCCTTGCCCTCCGAGGTCAGATCCGAACACCTCCCAGTTCCTGCTTTGACAGGCAAACCAACGCTCAAGCAGACATTCTCCTTGTTTCACATCATCTGACACACATGGAATTTGCTCTCAATTCCGAAATTGCAGACAGCTGGATGTCCTTTGAGTGCTGGGAGACGCTCAGCAAAATGTGTCCACTAGGGTTGAGTTAATGAGTCTGTGTAGATTACTATTCAATGCTTGGGAGTTCAGCAATAGTCACAACTAGAGATGCTTTTTGAGATTAGAACAAACCCATCACCTTAGAGGAATATTCTGGGTTCGGTACAGTTTAAGATCAATTGACAGCCCTTGTAGCATAATGTTGGTCACCTCAAAAATAAAAACATTTCCATGTGTGCCTCCTTTTCTTAAAAGTAAATAAATAAATACTTATACATATAAGGGTTGCAGTGAAAGTGAATGTAAACATTGTATTGTCACAAGACATAAACAATGTGGGAAAATGATAATGTGGGAAAGCTGCAGATTTCACATCCTCCAAAATTTGCCCCATTTATTTCCATTATAAATGTCTTAACCTTGATTGTTGAATTTTTTTGTTCAGTTATTATTTTATAAAATGGTTTATTATAGAATGGTTTAAAATCGCTTGCGTGTGTAAAGATGTACAATTGATCAACTTTCATTCTATTATGATTAAATTTTGCAATTAATCTGCGGATCACATGCATGCTGAACCGTGGGGCTTGGTCCGTACGAATCACGGATCAACTACGATCCGTTTAACCATATATATATATATATTATTTTAAATGTATATATATATATATATATATATATATATATATATATATATATATATATATATATATATATATATATATGCAGCTTAAATAATGCATGTTTTCACAGAATAATTAAGATTTTTTAAATAAACCTTTTTTTTTAAGAAAACGAGGAATGAATCAGAATTGTTTACTCTGTTTCAATAGTATAGCCACAAAACATGAACAATATGAGTGTTAACATGGTTTTAGTGTTAAAAAAGTACTAGCTAAACTTTTCTCTGTGAAGTTATTTCCAGTTTAACTAAATTATTGCCATGACATAATGCTATAAATCCTAAAACTGTATGTATGTATTTATTTATTTATTGAGGGTGGTTTTTTTTATAGAAAAATTAGGAACAAAAATCTATAGAAGGAGGAACCCATTACCTCATCCATATCTAGCTACTGCAATATCATATCTTTCACCTGGTAGCCGACAAAACAGGCGAAAACAGAAAACAACAGTATAGATGACAGTGATGATTGTTTCCTGCTTGTCTCTATCTTACTTTGTATGAGACATAAATAGGTTATGGCTTCCTTTATATGAGCCTCTTATTTGACACAATTTTTCTGACCTTTCAGGAAATTACAGTCAAGATGGAGGATCTTTATATAGTAAATAGCCTGGCCTTCAGCATGTCCTGTGGAGCTACCTGTTTGTGTTGTAAGCTGAAAGCTTAACAGCAGCGGTAGCATGTTCCAGACTTCCTCTGGATGGCACCTACAGGAAATGTTCAGCCCGAGGTCTCGTGAGGAGGGGAAATGAGTGGAACGTGTTCGGGGTTTCTTGTGACTTTTTAAAAAATGTGGTGTTTTTTTTAGTGCGTGAAATCAAAGTGTGTTTTCATCATAGGAAATCAAATTCCACTGATAGTGATCTTGTGACTAAAAAAAAGTTTGAGTGCCTTTTATTAGTTTTTATTGTCAAGGTGTCAATGTTTGTTTTGATCCTGTCAATATATATGTACTTTATACACTATACCTGGCCAGGATCAAACTTTAACAATTGACAAGAAAATTACATAAAAGTAGGTCTCTCCTTCTATATATATATATATATATATATATATATATATATATATATATATATAAAAGCATTTGAAACATGTCGGAAAGCCGGAAAGCTTTGAAAGGGATCTAATTCTGAATTTTGCCCAGTCCTGGTAAAGTAGTTATTTCTGATATGGGACTAACATTTCCCATAACACTTATCAAAATCATGCTGTCAGATGCTGTCAAACTTAAAGGGATAGTTCACCCAAAAATGAAAATATCTATCATCAATCATCATATTCTTCCAAACCTGTATCACTTATGTGACGATTCAAATCGGTTGAGATGCTAAACAAATCGCGATACAATTAGGGGTAGGAGTTTATATGAATGTATGTCTGAGGGAAACTTGTTATCTTTAGAAAAGTTTAGATGGTATTTTTTCTTTTCATCTTGCCTCTGTATACCGTATTGACCCGAATATAAGACAATGTTTTTTTTCTTGGAAATACATCCGAAAAAACGCGGTCTTCTTATATTCAGGGTCTAGACTTTGACATGTCAATAATACACCCACAACAATATTAACAAAGTGCCTTTAAGTGCAACTCCTATCACTTTGTATGGGGAAATATCAAATTCTCCCAAACTGTTCACTAATCTTACGATTAAATTTCATATTTGAAATCCCCAAATGAAATCTGACAACAACTGTGTCATAAATGTTGTTTCTTTTGCTCAGATAGCATTATAAAAAGCTTATTTCTCAGGCTAGATCAGCCAGTGCACATGCGCAATCCTAGGCGCACATCTCAAAACGCTGACTGTTTCTATAGCAACCGGGACTTCTAACGGCAGATGCAGTGACGCGCTGACTTTACAGATTAGTGATTGGCTCTTTCATTCAGAAGGCGGGGCTTCCTGCGATTGATCGGCCATGTTAAGCATTGCATTTTTCCCCATTCAACCCAATGAAGTCTGACAACAACTGTGTCATAAATGTTGTTTCTTTTGCTCAGATAGCATTATAAAAAGCTTATTTCTCAGGCTAGATCAGCCAGTGCACATGCGCAATCCTAGGCGCACATCTCAAAACGCTGACTGTTTCTATAGCAACCGGGACTTCTAACGGCAGATGCAGTGACGCGCTGACTTTACAGATTAGTGATTGGCTCTTTCATTCAGAAGGCGGGGCTTCCTGCGATTGATCGGCCATGTTAAGCATTGCATTTTTCCCCATTCAAAACTATACGAGTGACACGTCTTGGGTATTCTATAAGCTGTGTCTCATTTAGAAGGCTTCGCCCTCTGGAGGTCAAATCCTCTGGAGGTCGCATCCACTGTAGGATGCGTATATGAAGTGTCCTCAACCTAGAATTAAACGAGACGGCCTTCGTAGGACGGGCGGAAAAAGAAATAGGAAGTATCACATTGCTATGCCAACACATTTAGAGCGTCGTTGAGCTCTCACACTACTTAAATGAAGGAAAATTATTTATAAATTTGGAAAGTAATTTGAAAAAAAATGCTTTTACTTGTTTTATATTGTTCAGTGTTTGAGGAGCTGCAGCGTACATACAACAGACAAATGTTAGAAAAAAAAAGGAGGAGGATATTAAGAACAAAGTTTATCCGTTTTTGCTGGAGGCGATTTAAGGCAAGTTGTAAACACCACATCTGCACTTGGGAGTACATCTGCCAGTGCCGGCATTTTTCAAATTAACAACGGTTGTTTACGGCGACGCAAAGAATTGTGGGTTATCTGTAGCAGTGACGGATACACCTGATGCATCCCTCCGAATTCCTGTGAAAGAAGGTCGCATTCGGAGTGTACTACTTGCTTTTCTGAAATGAGACAGCCTCGATGACGTATGCAAGCTTCGAATGCGACCTCCGGAGGGCGCAACCTTCTAAATGAGACAGCTATATAGTATACTATATATATACTATATAGTCTTTGATATTAAAGTTCATAAGTGCAGTGCTGCTTTGTTTACAGCAGAAACCAAGAAAACGCTTTAAGCGCCACCTGCTGGCAGAGAGTGAATCTACGTCTCATTCAGCTCATCTGCTGTTTCTGTTTCATGCAGATATTTTTTATGTATAGTTTCACAAAGCTGAAGTCAGGCCATTCTTCAATTTTTGCTTCAAATTTTGAAATTATGCAATCTAATTTAGATTAAAAACTGCTCAGCATCTTTGTTTGGATCATGATTAAAACGCAGTGCTTACCTCTAATTTTAAAGGGGTCATATGATGCGATTTCAAGTTTTCCTTTCTCTCTGGAGTGTTACAAGCTGATTGTGCATAGATAAGATCCCTGAAGTTGCAAAGACTAAAGTCTCAAAACCAAAGAGATATTCTTTATCAAAGTTAAGACTCTGCCACGCCCCCCTAAAATGGCTCGTTCTAACACGCCCCCACATATCTACCTCTCTATGTGGAAATATTAGCATAATGCCGCCCAAATGTGCACGCAAAGAAAGAAGGCGTGGTTTCAGTAACCGCAGTTAGTGTTGAAGCAGCCATGTCAGAGAGACGCTGTGTGTTTCTAGGCGAAAGCAAAAGCACTTTATTTGGCCTTCCGAAAGTAGATGCATTTAGGAATTTTTAAGATTACTTACAACAGAACAGCAATGCATTTTATGGACGACCGTTTCGTGATCTAGGAGAGGAGGTAATTCTGACTTTGCTATGACAATCTTTCCCCTTTCAGGCTCTGTCTTTACATTTATTTTGAACGATGAAGCTCGCGATTATGGTAAGGGGCGTAACATTTTCGACGAGTGCTTGCGGTGTTCGGCCAATCACAATGCACTACATTATATTTACATTTTGTTATTTAGCAGACGCTTTTATCCAAAGCAACTTACAAATGAGGACAATAGAAGCAATCAAAACCAACAAAAGAGCAATGATATGCAAGTGCTATATTAGTATATTATTATAGTGTTATATTTCAATTTCATAAAGAAACGTGCCGCATTTTGTCCAAGCAATAATAAAAGGACACATTTCATTTAGAATTTGTCTTAAATCTCATTTTGTTAAAAAAAAAGCATGAATCGAATCGTTAATCGAATCGAATCGTGAGTTGAGTGAATCGTTACATCCCTAACACACACACACACACACACACACTTGAAGAAGTTTAACGTAAGTCAAAATAAGATCTCTTATCACTTTCTCTCAAAACCTCCATTGTGTCTTGCTGCCTGTTTTAGAAGTTAATTTACAACTGGGTGACATTAATTTAAGTCTTAGGCATGTGTCTGTAGTCTTCCAAATTTGCAAAGTACGCTGACTAATTATGTAGACTGGTAAGAAGTACTTTTATTGTCCTACAGCTTGAACAGATTGATATAAAATGAAATTAACATTTATTCTATGTTTGTCCCGTGAATGCTAAATGATAAATGGAAGTATGGATGTAATCAGGAAAAAAAGAGTCTTTGAATTGTTTTGCAGATATTGTTGGGTACATTATGTTGATATTATTTCTAATTTACTGCATTAGTACATTCATATATTTTAGGTTGGATATTCACTTATGGGTTTTATTATTTATGCAGATGCTTTGAAAGACGCCTCATATTTATCTAGTCATGCATTTTCATAATCCACCATACATTTTTTATTTTATTTTATTACTTTTTATTTTATTTTTAATGCACAGAAGTATTTATTTATTTGATAAAAAGGCTTAAGATGTCAATAGTTATTTAAGCTGCAGTATATTGTCTACACATTCATATAATACAAAGCTTTTGGGATAAATGAGCCTGATAACCTCCCCGTCACTTCCCAATGTTCTCTGTGTCCAAATGCTCCAGTGCTCAAGGGCTTTGTGGAGATCTATTAGTCGATTACGTTCTGAGATGATGAGCAGTTATTATGGGAAGTGATCATTAAAACATTCGTCTGTTTTGACAGTTGAGGCCACCCATACATGTGGTGTCATCATATTAAGGATGACGTGTGTGATTGCGGCAGATGACAGGGGTCACATGGCACACAGAGGGCCGCGCTTGATTAAAATGATGGGAGAGGGGCTGTGTTGGCTTTGCTCCATGTCTACTTCAGAAATGGGTCCAGAACAAAGCCTTGTCTTCCTGAAGCTACTTATCACAGGCCTGTGTGAAATATTACCCCCCGAAGCAAATGACTGCAGCGTGATGAAAGCTTTAAAAAAGGTTGTTAGCACTACCTAGGGAAGGACTTGCGTTTGAAAGTGTTTGTCATAACTGTGGTTTGATTCTTAATGAGCAAGATAAACAGGTTTTTCCAAAAAAAAAAAAGTTTAATAACTGAATTCCAAAAGAAGAGCTACACAACCCACAAGTAAGAGGGCATTGTGCTTTATATATATATATTTTTTTAATTTGCATTATTGTGGTTTTGTTGTTATGCAAATGCTTTAATAAAACCTTTTATTTAATGTTTTTATTTTATTTAGCAGGACATTAGACATTAGTTATCCAACTCTGTGACAGCCACATCAATTGTATATGATTTTGTATTTATTTTTTTATTAATATTCCAGATTAATCTTGCACTATTAAGTCAAAAATTATTATGATTAATAATACAATTAATGAATAATTGATCATAAATTATTAAGTCAAATTTTTTTTGTTATTATAGTCAGTAACTGGAAATATTAAGCAGAAATATTTCAAGATTACTCTGCTATTTTAAGTGTTTTCACATAACGTTGCAGCGCTCATGTGGTACAAGTAAAAACTCTAGAATTTATTTCAAGTTATTATGAGTACTACAAGGATGTGATTGCTTTTTTCTCATAATTACGGTAACTCTGTGTTACATTTTGTTCTTTTACTGATAACAACAGTAGTCTTGGAAGCCTTGTGCATTACACAAAAACAAAACAAACCAGTATATCTTCATATACATTACATTTAGTCATTTAGCAGACGCTTTTATCCAAAGCGACTTACAAATGAGGACAATGGAAGCAATCAAAATCAACAAAAGAGCAATGATATGCAAGTGATTTATATATATATATAAAGAAAACAAGCAGTTAGTAAATGAATAGAGTGCAAGTCTAAAATGGGCAAGTTTTTTTGAGTGAGTAGAATTTGAATATAGAGTGTGCTAGAGTTAGAAGGTCAAATAAACATGGAAGAGATGTGTTTTTAGTCGATTCTTGAAGATGGCTAAGGACTCAGCTGCTCGGATTGAGTTGAGCAGGTCATTCCACCAGGAGGGAACAGTTAATTTAAAAGTCTGTGAAAGTGAATTTGTGCCTCTTTGGGATGGCACAATAAAGTGACGTTCACTCACAGAACGCAAGCTTCTAGAGGGCTATATACAAGTATTGATATTCATATAGGTATTGATGATTTGAATCATATATGCCAAAAACACAACTAATGTCTTTAGGTGAAAGTAAACAAAAGAAATGTGAAAGTTACTTAATGCACCTTTAGATCATCTAATAAATTAGCTTTGTGTTCAGAGTTGATGTGTGTGATACTCTTCATAGATTCTGTTAAATCATTATCACCCAGCAATGAAATGCAGAAGCGGCCTGTTGCATTTCTCCCTGTGTGGATCAGTTCACACTCTCCTGATGGACTGGTTAATCATTCTTGTTGTCAATTAGCAACCTGAATTCCCGACATGTTTATCTGCATCAAAAATCAAGCCAAAATGGGGTGTGAAGTTCTTCAAATGGTTAATGCATCTAAACCACTGCATAATGTATTTTGCTCACACTAAACATGCAGTACATGAAGCTTAATTTATGTCAGCTAATGCCACAAAATGTAGTTCTAAATGTTGGCATTTTAAAAAGACGTGAAGATCAAATTAAAAAACAACAGCAAGCCTCAAAAACTCAATGCTATTTAAAAGAAGTGCTGTATTTGCTTTTATATAATAGTATTTTATTAGCTTTTTGAACACTGTTTTGTGGAATATTACATTCAAAGAATTAGAAGGCCAGATGGAAAAAGAAAATGCAGCTGTTTGTTTAGACACAATACTATTTGTTTGAGGTTACATTACTGCATTAATTTGATCACAAATACATTAAAACAGTAATATTGTGAAATATTAAGACTGTTTGAATCACAGGTTTTCTATTTAAATACACTTTAAGATGTCATTTATTTTCTTTGATGCCAAGCTGAATTTTCAGCATCATAAATCCAGTCTTCAGTGTCCTTCACATGATCCTTCAGAAATCATTCTACCAGTAATATGCTGATTTGCTGCTTAACAAACATTTGGAAACAGTTGTGCAGCTTAACATTTTCATGGAAACTGACTTTTTTTTCAGTATTCTGTGACAAACAGAAATTTGACATAGGAATCTTGTAACATTTGAAATGTCTTTACTGTTACTTTGAGTTCAGACGGCTTTTGTTGTATGCTCATCTTGTCCTTATTAGAACGCTGTCATCCTTTGAGTCAAACCCAACTGAAGTGTGCCCTGCTGACTCTAGTTCAGCTTTCAAACACAAAAACAGCACAGATGGCAGAGAGCAGAGGAAGTGACACAAAGAGTTCTGATGAGCCAGAATGCTTTGCTGTCACTCAACGCTCTCGTGCATGGCTTTATGAATGGACCAGGGCGCGCATTCAGCCCCAGCTTTAGAGTTTTAACTCCTTATTCAAATACGAGTGGGTGTCGACTAAATACATTTGATTGGATCAAGCTATCAGCACCCCATGGCTTCATTCAGAGGTGACGCATGTGTCTTTTGCTCATCAGGGCTCAATGTTTGATACGTTTGCTGGCGCTCTGCACCTTGTCAAGGAGACTGTTGGCTAGATGAATGCAGAAAGTTGTAGTTGCAGCTCGGCTCATCAAGCAGAATAAGAGTCTAATCAGCTTAATTGGTACTCTGTCTTTAATCTGTCAGTCTTTCGCTCCTTTTCTCGCTCCCTTTTTCAATCTGCACTTCCGCCCTTCCCTCTTTGCAAGTGCTATGCGATTCTCTTCCAGTAAGTAAATGCAATCGCTCTTCATTTGGGTTGCTCATCCCCAAAACTCATGGTGCAGTAGAATGGAAGAAACAGAAACGTTAACGAGATGATTCTCATTTGTTTTGACAAAATTAATATATTTTCATACATAAATATGCATATTTACATACTGTACACTGACTTGAATACACCTGTTCTATGATTAAAATGTTCAATTCTTTTTTTAAGGTTCTTATTAGTATTTTGGCTAGTGCTGTCAAATGATTAATCGCGGTTAATCGCATCCAAAATAAAAGTTTTTGTTTGCATATATATGTGTGTGTTCTGTGTATATTTGTTATGCATATTTAAATACACACACATACAGTATATATTTTGAAAATATTTACATGTATTGACATGTCTATGTTTATATTCATATAATTTAGGCTATATTATAAATAAATATATTTAATGTATAAAAACAATATTTTTCTGAAATATATACATGCATGTGTGTGTATTTATATATACATAATAAATATACACAGTACACATAGATATATTATGTAAACAAAACTTTTATTTTGGATGCGATTAATCCCGATTAATCGGTTGACAGCACTAATTTTGGCATAATCTTTTTTTAAATAAAGAAATATAAAAAAAATAAAGAAAAATAATCCCAATTCACCAAAGCTAATTTGTTTGTGTGAAACGTTACATAGTACAAACCACTAATAATTGATGATGTGTAAAAAAATACTTCTTGAATTTTGTTTTTTGATAAATTATACAATTATTAAAATGTTTACACTCACATGTATTAAAGATGTAAGAAAAAATTGTTATTATAAAAAAATTATATCATATTTTTCCTGTTTATTAAATAACTGTGGCGTCACTAAATTTAAACTTTTGTTAAAAATAGTATCAAAATGTTTAACATCTTATAAAAGCAACATGAATACTAAGAGTAAACTTCTTCAGATTTACAGTAGCACATGCATTTAAAATGTAAAAGATTTTTGTTTCTCTTAAACATTTTTTCTAGGGATGCACCGATACCACTTTTTCCAGTAGTCGCCTGATACGATACTTTTATTTTTGGTACTTGCCGATACCGATATTTTTATTGCATTTGTAAATTTCTTAAATATTGGGTACAGAAACCAAAAGAGTATGTATAATGTTAGTTGGTAATGGTGAATCGCATCCAAAATATTCACTAATAGATGCCTAAGGTTGAAAATAAATTATGTTTATAGTGAATGGTTTTATTTTTACGATTTTGTTTTAATCCAAATGATGTGTGTGCTAAGTGAACATCAAAGATCACACAACAGAATTGTGCGCTCTCTCTCGCTCTCTCTCTCTCTCGTTAAGTAACTTGTGCATTGTTTTACTTACTTGTTTTTTTGCTTTTATATTCCAAAGCCACTCATGTAATGCAGAAACACTCATGAAGCAAGCAAAACACGCACAACATGCACACGTATTTGTACTGATGCAGAATGAGAGGGACAAGTAGCACAGCCTAGCGCATTTCACACAGGCTGCTAGATTCACTTTCGCCTGAAAGTCGTGTATGCCTAAGGTTGAAAATAAATTAGTAGACATCCTTAACTCCTTTCTGCTGTCTGTTGTTCTGTTGTTGGTGTTTCTTTGTTTGAATATGGCGCTTATCACATGCTGTGTGGTATCGGGCCCGGTACCAGTATCGGTATCGGTGCATCCCTAATTTTTTCCATGAATCCAGAAATTAATGCTGGCTTTCAAGTCAGGTGGTACATGCATTACATGGCCAAAGTTATGTGAACATTCGCTTTAAATTAATGTTTTTGGCTATTTCAGCTACATCCATTTGTAACAGGTGCATGAAATCAAGCTTACAGCTACTGCAGCCTCCTTAGACAAACATTCAGACTTGTACATGGTGCACCAAAGCACTCAGTGACACCCAGTGTGCTGCTCTCATAGAATGCCACCTTTCCAACAAATCAGTTTGTCAAATTTCTGCTTTGTGAGACCTTTCGTGGTCAACCGCAAGTTCTGTTATTGTGAAATGGAAATGTCTAGGAGCAACAGCTCAACCACAGGACCGTCGTGTGCTGGAGCGTGTTATGTGTAAAAAATAAAAATAAAAATTATAATCACCTGTCCTCAGCTGCAAAGATCTGTTCACCATACATTTCATGAAGCATAAGTTAGTTTTCTGGTTTTTGCTGGTCTCTCATCCTGTTCAGGTCGGTCTGTTTCGCTAGGTTTAGAAGGGTTTTGGGCACTTCTTAATCTGGTTAGGCTGAGATTCAAGCCAACTGACCAGCTAAAGACAAGATTGGCCAGCCTATAAGAATAACAAACCAGCTGAGCCTGATTTAGCTGTTTTTTTAGCAGGGCTCACATTACCATGTGTAATGCAAAGCATTGGTGGGAGTGATGTAAAGTGTGCTGCCACTGGACTTTAGGGAAGTGGAAACGCATTCCCTGGAGCAATGAATTACACTTCACCATCTTGTAGTCTGATGGATGAATATTGGTTGGGTGAATGCCAGGACAACGCTACCTTTTTGAGCGCATGCTGCCGTCAGTTTGGGCTAGACCCCTTTATTCCAGCGGTGACAAATCTTTGGACAAGAGTCAAAATTATGCTCATTTAGTTTTGCACATATGCTCATTTTTGGGGCCTGCTAGATTACATTTACATGATTTAAGGTTAAAAACATACTGTATATACTGTACATTTTTAAGCACATCTTTCACCCTCTGCCTGAAAAGCTCTGTTTTAGTGCTCATTTATTTAAAGCACTACTTTCTGAAATGTCTACTGTGATTGGTCTGTTGTGATTGGTCAGCCGCTTAGAGTATGTGTCGGAAATGTAACACCCCTACCACAATTGTGTTTTAGCTCCTGAGGCTTACTGTAAACAGTATTATATGTATGGTAACTATGGCATTGTTATTGGAAGTCTATACATTTTTCTTATAGTGAAAAAACAAACAAACTGTGTCTCCTCAACACAACAAAATCACTACTTTGAGGGCAATGCAAATGTGTAACATCATGACGTTCAAACATCATTCAAAACGTTCATGAAGTCAGATTTTATTTAGTCTTTTATTCACATATAAACATTGATCAGCACACACACACACACACACACACACACACATAGAGCACATCAAATATGATAAACGGAAGTTGAATCATATTTGTTTTGTATGTTAACGGTGAACCAACATTAAATTAATTTACTGATAAGTTTCAAAAAAGTGATTCAGTCGCAATTCGTGCCCCAAAAAAAAAAAACTGCCTATGTATGTGGGACAGGGAGGCCTGTTCCGACCCTGTAAAACAGTCCATTGTGTTGGAAAAGAGCAGCTCGGACATTCTTCCTAACATAGGGAGACCATATTTTAGTTTTCAAAAAAGAGGTCAGTGGGCGCAGGATGCAGACGGGGGGTGTTGTTGTGTTTGAGGGGGGATAAAGTAGCCCCCAAAGTAGCGCAATGACCATATCCCATATCAAAACTCAAAATATGTCATTTCCAGTCATGGTTTTGCAGATTGATTTTAAACACAGCTAAAAGACTTCCTACCAGTGGCCATCCTTCACAAAACGTAACATCTACCACAGTTTTATCAATACAATTTCAAAACAAGCATTTCAGTGAAATGTAATTCATGCAATATTTCAAACCTTTAACCCAGGGGAGAAAATCAACTGCCGCAACAATTTAAAATGAGCCCAATTCCGTGGAAAAAATGCTGATTTGGCAACCCTGCATCCAACACGAGCTGCATCCAAAGCGATTTAAATACTGAAAGCATATTGAAAGCGGCTTCCTGATGCACAAAAATTATACGCAATATTAGAAAGTTTGCGTGAGCAGGTAGTAATGGTCAGAAATTCATCAGGAGGGGGATTAAGAAAAGAGTCCCGCGCAGGGCTTTAATACAAAAATGCACACAATGAATGGCAATTGTAGAAAGCAAAAGCAGAATCCCGGCAATTTAGAAATCCCGGCTGGACGCATTTTTTTTAGGTCCAAAAAGAGGACATGTCCGGGGAAAAGAGGACGTATCACCCTACCTAACATCTCCTTTTGTGCTTCTTGGAGGAAAATCATGGGGTGAATAAATGATGACAAAATGTTCATTTTAACTATTGCTTTAAACAGGGCTTCATACACGTATTCCTTTTTCATTTCAAGCACTTCTGTGTAGTTACGCTACATGCCATATCGTTTACAAGCTGTTTTATTGATGTCTTTCCACGGTTGAAACACTGATGTGCAATTACATGAGACATGATACATTTCTGTAAGTTGGACATTCTTTCATCACCTTTTGATGTTCATTCATGTTTATTTCGTTTGTAACTAGTAGCAAGTGGGAACTGTAACTAGTACTTACTTGAGTCAGAAGGAAGAGATGAACAGTCCATCAAAACTAAGATTGAGAAAGTAATATTGTCAACCCAGCTCTAGTGTCCACACAGCTGACATGTTTACCTGTTGTAGCTTATTCATGGTGTGTAAAAAAAAAAAAAAACGACACAGTCAAAAGCAATCAAAGTACTAATTAATCATCACCATTTCGGTCAATGATTTCAACCCTCCAAAACGGTTTCAGTTCAAACCAAAAATTAATTTTTGGCTGAATATTTTTAGTTGTCAAAATTTCTGTGCATCACAACTTGTAAGCATCTTTCAACAAAATAAAGCCAATTTCCGAGGCATTCCAGACCTTAACTTTCTAAACTTTATATTCAGGCATTTTAAGTTTATTGTGCAAACCCTGTTTAAAGTAAAGAATTACATTATTTTGGTGTGCTGTTTACCAGAAAGATATTTTGGAGGAGCTAAAGTCATTGTAAAATATATAATATATAAATGGTGAGCCATCTTTAGACCATAGAGTCACACTCCAAGACATTGTCAAGTTTATTTGAACAACTTTCCAGTGTCATAAACTGATGTCACTTATGTAAACACAGTGACATGACACCTGCTTAGCATGCAGGAACTAGCCTGAATCAGTCACATCTCGCTGTGTGTGTGCGTGTGCGTGTGTGTGTGTAGAGTAATCTAGAGTAAATGTAGAGTAAATGTAGAGTGATCTGCATGCAAAACATCTACTAGACACGTCTGTTAAAATAAGTGTGAAGGGGAAAATCCAGTACAACAGATTTTAGCCACAAATCAATGCTTGTTCCTCATATGCAAAAAAGACCAGGACAACCCTATTGAAAAAAACCCAGCATATGCTGGTTAGGTATGTTTTGAAGCATAGCAGCTGGTTTAAGCTGGTCCTTAGTTGGTCTTCAGCTGGTTTGAGTTGGTTTGAGCTGGTCCTTAGCTGGTCCTGAGCAGGAGCTAGTTGCTTAGGACCAGCTTAAACCAGCTCATGACCAACTAAGGACCAGCTCAAGGCAGCTGCCATGCTTCAAAACCTAACCAGCATATGCTATTTTTTAAAACAGGGAAAAGATAAGGAAAGAACATAAACTAGACAATGTAAAGAAATTAAGATGTAAGACTAACTGCATGCTGCCTCTTAAAAGCAATCTCAAGTTCTACAGCATTGTCACATGTATCCCAGAATGCATTGTGATAATCTCAGAGAAACCTACATTTAAGATGGTGGGCAAGGCATGAAAAATGCTGATTATAAATAAAATGAAATTATACCTTAAATAGTAGTTTTTACATTATGTTTTTGTCTTTTTTTTAGTCTTATTAGAGTGTCACGTTGTTAGTTTAGCAACATGCTAACATCAAACTCAACTGGAATTGGTGCGGTACTGAACGGTTTTGTAAAATAACTTTCGAAAAAGAGCGATACTATATACAATAGTCATAACTTTAAGGTTACTGTTTGTGGGCGTCCAGTGTGACATTATACAGTGCATCAGTACAATCTGGTAGGCTACAGAACCGCTGTAGTTATCAGGCAGTGTGATTTCTGTTAATTCACACTTAGCTGTACTCTTCACACTTCGGAGGGATACATTATCACTGGCCTCAGAGCTGCTCTGGCTGATATTTTAAAAATGCTTTTAACAGCTTTGCATAATGTAGACAGACATAAAGTGCATGCTTCCTCTTTCTTCAAGAAATACTACGTGGGAGTACAGCGTTTGTCTTACTGACACAAGAACCTTTTGCTTTTCTGTCGAAACTTTTTTTAACTCCCTCTTTCCCTAGAAGTAAGAATCCAGACGAGGTTGAACCTATTTTTGATCTGGTTCTTCACAGCTTAGTTGATGTGGTTATGATGATGGTGAAACTATTGCAGTCTTATGCTGCTATTTATGTCATTTGCATGGAAGACTTGTGAAAGAGATATTTGTTCGTTCTTGCCTATATGGTTTTATTTTACTGGCAGTGCTTTTTAGCTTGAGAAAGAACGATTTTGAATAAACCGGATGTCATTAACTAATGGCCTATTAAATCTATTAAAATCATTTTGGTAAACAAAGCCAAAATAATATTGTAAATTATTAGATGAAAAACTTGGACTTAAATGAAAATGAGAAAAATTGCCATGGCAACTAACTGGAATTACAGAAACTAAACCTGAAATAAAAACAAAATAAATGTATTAAATTATTAAAATATAATGTTTTTCATATTAAATCATATTTAATGTTATTAATATTTAGTATTAATATAATAATAATAAAATCAAAATGAAAACACAATAGTCTGTGATACTATAATAATATAGTACATAAATACTAAAATAACATGAATTCATTTATATTAATTAACTGGCAATAAGATGCGATTTGATATAAAAATAAAATTGTATTTATTTAATTGTTTTATTTGTTTGTTTGTTTCTTCATTTATATATATTTTTAACTAGATGTCCTCTTTAATGTATCATTTAATATGTAAATACATTTTTTATTATTTTTTTATTAATTAGTTACTAATTGATTCATTTAAACCCTTTTTCCCCTTTCAAAGAAATGTGAAGTTTCAGAGAATGTTTAAAAATATATTTTATTTTCAAATCTCATTTTGTTTCTTTGTGAATTTTATTTCATTAAAAAAAAAAATCTCTTTACACTTATTTGTGGATCACAATCCATGTATTTGAAAATATGAAACAATTCTAACCCCATACAAATTCATGCATTAATCCGTGTCTTCCCGATCTGTTTACAATGTTCTTTAACACATATTTCTTTCTTTTTCTGTCTCTCATTCCTGGAATGTGTGTTGTCATGTGACCCTGTTATCGATTAACCATTACCTCTGTGGTCACACAGATTTGCTTGCTGGACAACAGCATGTCAGATGAACATTTTATGGAATTATGTTTAAACTAATTCAGTTTCATAACTAATTAACAACAGACTATATAGAGATAAAAAATGAGACAGAAAGAGAGGCAATATTGGAGTCAACAGGAGCTACCCATGTGACCTACATAAAAGCAGCTGCTCGCCCCGAAGTTTGCCTGGCCAAACCGCCACTGTCTGCTTTAAAACAAAGACCCCCAACCGCCCCGTGTACTTCTGAGGCCTGACCTTTATGAAAGCAGAGTCTAGATGAGCGATGCAGCTCAACAGTCGTGTGATTGCTCAGCTGTGAGTGTGTGTGTGTGTGTGTGTGTATAGAACGGGTACTACAGGTGGGACACTTCAGGTAGATTATTTCCCTTAAAGATTAAATTATGTTGATGACTGTATTCCTTATAATGGTCTTTGTTTATCATATAAAAGTAAGCAAAAATATCTTTTAAAATATGAATAAAAATACATTAAAAATAATAACAATTAGGGCTGCAGGATTTGAGGAAAATCGAATTATGATTTTTTAAAAATCTGATAAAAAAAAAAGAAGACATTTAAACAAATTCCAGGTTTGTTTATATATCAGTATAGAAAGAAAGAAAGAAAGAGACAGAGAGAAAGAAATAATATTTTACTGTAAAATAAATAAATCAGTTATAATAATAATAATAATAAATTTATTCATTAACTGTAAATTTACAATACTAATATTTATGGTTGTCTTAATTTAACATTTTCAAACATTAAATTATCAAACTTTTGTTTTGATGGAAAATATACAGGTAGCCATTTAAGCTTCTCTCTGGTTGAAAACACCTCATTAAAATTATGTTTTATTTATGAGTTTTCAAATAACTGCGCATGCTCTAATAATAATATTTATGAATATTTTGTTATTAATAAATAGTAGTAATACAAATGTATTCATCTGTCTTTTACTGCACAAAACACTTTAACAGCACAGACCTTGTTGCATATGAATCCATATTGCATAACCCATAAAATACCACCCAAAAATATTTTTCATTACCAGTAGTACACTTTTTCATCTGCCACAATTTGTTTCCCAGTGCCTATATGTGGGCTTTGCTGAGATCCTCTGTAGATGAACCAAGTTTGTCTTGTTTGTTTGTTTCTCTTACAGTATTGTTTAGTGTCTCTATAAATAGAGTTTGTGTGAGTTATCGGCTCAGAAAAGACAAAGGCCTTTGGCCAGAGAATAAACAAAAGGCTTTTTTGCATCTAATTTTAGAAGGTGACTCCTTCAAAACAATTTGGATTTTCCCTTTTCCTTCGATGTTTCCTTTACACAAATCTGAAATAGATTTAGCTTGTTTAACCTCAGTCTGGGGTTTATTGAGCAACTAGATGACTAAGAAATGATTTTAGAATGTATTCCACAGACGGCTCAGTTTATGATGAGCCGCAGATCAGCGCATGAATAGACTTGCCGTGTTTCCATTTAGGCTGATTAAGATGGCATGTGTGCTGGCGGAGTGTCCTTGAGGAGCGCCAATCAATAATCAACCTTTGGATGTATGCCATTGCATTCCCATTGATCAACACTGTCGCCTTCAGTAACATGCCACACATCAGTCATATGATCAGTTTCATCATTCTTTATCATGTAGCTCATTTCTCCTTTGCTATAGAGCACAACTGTGACTGAGAAAAATACTTTTGGAACCAAGACTACTAAAAATTGGACAGTCACATTCATCATAGGAAAGTTCTACAAACATTAATTTAACACTATCTATCTATCTATCTATCTATCTGTCTGTCTGTCTGTCTGTCTGTCTGTCCGTCCGTCCGTCCGTCCGTCCGTCCGTCTGTCCGCCCGCCCGCCCGCCTGCCGTTCTATCCGTCCGTCCGTCCGTCCGCCCGCCCGCCTGCTGTTCTGTCTATCTATCTATCTATCTATCTATCTGTCTGTCCGTCTGTCCGTCCGCCCGCCCGCCTGCCGTTCTATCCGTCCGTCCATCCGCCCGCCCGCCTGTCATTCTATCCGTCCGTCCGCCCGCCCGCCCGCCTGCCGTTCTATCCGTCCGTCCGTCCGCCTGCCCGCCTGCCGATCTATCTGTCTATCTGTCTGTCTGTCTGTCTGTCGTTCTATCTATCTATCTATCTATCTATCTATCTGTCTATCTGTTTGTCCGTCTGCCCGCCGCCCGTCCGCCCGCCTGCCGTTCTATCCGTCCGTCCGTCCGTTCGCCCGCCTGCCCTGCCTGCCTGCCATTCTATCTGTCTGTCTGTCTGTCCATCAAATTTGATACATTTTGAGGAATTAATCCCAAAATTGCAAGATTCCATGTTATACAGTAAATCTTTTAAACCAGATTTCGTATTTCTGTCCATGTTTTCCACGTTGCAACATTCCAAAATTCATGAGGCCCTTTGTACTTAAATCTTAAATACTCTTTCATCAGGGAATTTACTAATCATCCCACAAAAAATGCAAGAGACAAAAACAAATAATTATGGTACAATAAAAAAAGTACTGATTTAAAGTAAATGATTATTCGTAAAACATTTTATTTAGCAATATTTAGCAAAATATTGTAGTTTGAAAGTATTGGTAGACTTATTTTATTCCATCATGGACAGATATAGCAGAGTAAAGTGGTATTAGTTTAGATTACCTCTTTACCACTTCTTTTAGAGTTCAGGAAATTTTAGTGAGAGCTTCCTGGAAATCTTTTTTAGATCTTCACCTCACTATCATCAACTTCTGCAACAGGTTTGCCATCTTCTCTATTTGGACTTCTCTAGTTCTCTAGCTTCTAACTTTCAGTTTCTATCTCCAAAAACACAACACTTGTGTGAAAAACAAAAGGTGAAATTATTAACTAAAAAGAACTTTTACAATGACCATGCTTGTCAAGCTCTTCAAACTTAGATTTGATCTTTTTGTCATAAAAAAGATATTGCATGACTCCAGAAGATTTTATATATTGCAGGTGCTATATACATTTGTGGAGCTTGTCATCCCTGTCACTTTCACTGTATGGAAAAGAGGGGTTTGTTCATGTGTCATTTGCCTGTTTGTATGCAAATTAGTACATATTTAAATAGATAATGCCTAATTTGCCTATTTAAACATAACATTTCAAAACAACTTGAAATACAAAACATTGTTTGCACTTCTTAATGCAATCAATCAACTGGAGAAGTACAGTGATATCTGTTAGTTACATTTTTACCCTATGGGGTGCCTTAAAATGAAAGGGAAAAAAATGTATATTTTTAATTTGTTAATTAACAAATTCTAATTTTGTTAATGGTTAATGCTACTTATAAAACCATGCAAAGCACATAAAAGGCTCTTCTAATCTGAGACCAGCAGTGACATATATGCTAAATGTGGTAGTTGTGAGCCAGCTTGGTCATGCAGACTTCCTTCAACTGATCTGGGCTTTGTTCCAAATCTCATTTAGTCATGTTACAGCCATGGGAGTGCAATAAATTCAAATGAGAAGAGGGTGAGATGCACTAAAGTGATCGCATCTCTTTCCCTCTTCTCATCTCTCTTTTGCTCTCATCTTTCTTTCTTTGCACTCTCACTCACTCGCTCGTAAAACAAACCAATCAGTTAGATGAAATGAAACTGGGATGTACTCTATAGTTTACAGAATTCATTTAAAGGTAAAGAGCAGGTCTCTACTTATGTATGTGTCATCAGGTGAATATTACATCATGTCTTTTCGTGTTGACGGTACGTTGTGCTCTGTTCTAAATGGGTGTGGCCAGAGATGCTTTTGAGGGTGGAGCTTATCATACCACAAAAGCTGCCACACCAAAAACCACAAACAAGGATCTACTACGGATGTCTTCAAACAACAACAAAAGCCCATCAGTAATCTACGAGTCCAGTTATTAAACAACTGCTATTATTTAGAGCAAAGAAAGATTAACAGAGATGAAGTATTTCCAGGAAATCCGCCTAAAATTGATTTTAGCCAATCCATACTAAACTGAAAGTGAAACATGTTATGCTGATACAGTAAACAATTCTATCACAGGAAAGATCGTTTCTGTTCTGTCATCATTTACTCACTCTCGTTCCTCTCATTCCAAACTTCGTTTTTTTTTTTTTTCATGAAACACAAAAGGAGAACATTTGAGGAATGTCCTGACTGCTTTCTTCCATATATTGAACGAGCTCTAAAATATCTACAGTCCATACAGTCGATGAACTGTTTTATTTTTCTGATCACAAGACACGTCAACGTCATTGATATTAACATACTATTAATAAAGGAGTAGTTCACCCCGAAATGAAAATTTGCTGAAAATGTACTCACCCACAGGCCGTCCAATAGGGTTGTGCCGATAGACGATAGTATCGTGTATCGACGATAGTCAGAGATATCGCCTGTTGCTGATGCCTATGACGATAGCAAGACGATTATTATTATTATCCGTCAAAAATAGACTAGGCGATAATCTTTAGCGAAGCAGCGTGGAGAGCCGCTTCTGGGATGCTTCAGAAACACGCGTGGTGCGGCTGGTATAAACACAGGCATTGACAGGAGTGGACGGAATCAGCTCCGGTGGCTGCATCGGAGCTGTAACGGGCCGCAGACAAGTGCAGTGTAAATAAGGGGTAAGAGATTTCTTCATCATGCAGTGTAGATAGCTTCACTGATTATGACTGGAGTGTTTTTAAAGTGCATAATTCTCAGTTATGATGTTCTTTAATGTAATTTGTTTTTTTTTTGCTCGTTTTCTGTAGCTGCTTTTTGAGCTGTAAGCATTATATTTTGTAACTTACAATGTTTCTATAAAATTGTTATCATGTTAGGGTGCTTTCACACTATCACTTTTGGTGCGCACCCGGGTTCGATTGACGTCAGAGTTCGGTACGTTTGGATGATGTGAACGCTGTCTTCCGAACTCAGGTGCGCATCTGCGAACCGTACCCGAGTCCGCTTAAAAAGGGTGGTCTGGGGTACGGTTCAAGTGGACTCTGGTACGGTTCGCTGCTGATGTGAACGCAATCGTACCAAATCACGGAAGTGAACCGCTATTAATGACGTATTATTTGATAAAAATGTGTGTTTGTGTGTGTTTCACTCACTTTCTTGACGAGCGAGACTGACGCGCTGCAAGCAGAGAGCTGTATATCTAATTTCTGTTCACCTTCAGAGTACTTTAGAGCATTTACAGTACATTCGTAAGGCAGACGTAAGTGCCATTATGTACTGAAGCCCAACGTTTCAAAAACATAAATATAAAATTGAAGAGAGCCTTGCTTCGCATTTTGCCATCTTCTCCTGCGCCATCCTTACTAAGCAACGGGGTAAACAGCTGCTGGCTTGATGACGCAAACGAACCACGGTTCGGACCCAGATAATATAATGTGAACACAGTCCAGCAGGGGCAGGGGGAGGGGGGAGCAAGCAAACTCGGGTTCGGACCAAGCAATCGAACCAAGTGTGAAAGCACCCTTAAATACAAATTCAGTCATATTAAAAACATTAGGCTGCTTTTAGTCATATACTGGAGTTGGTTCACTTTCCGGCAGTGAGACTAGGTAAATAAATAAATTAGCACGATAATATTGTGTATTGGCGATCTCACAGGCTGACGATAAGACGATATGAAAAATGAGCATATCGCCCAACACTACCGTCCAAGATGTAAATGAGTTTGTTTCTTCATCAGAACAGATTTTGAGAAATTTAGCATTACATCACTTCCTCACCAGTGGATCCTCTGCAGTGAATGGGTGCCGTCAGAGTTCAGCTCATAAAAAAACTAAACTCAATGATCTAGCCAAAATACATGTCCATGATCCATAATACACTTCCTCCAGTGTAAAAGTCCATTTTCTGTTGTCCTTTCTGTAATCCACCGACATATTTGTTTAGACCTGTTTTGGACAGTTTTCATATATACACAGTGCTTGATCTGTGCATAGTCTCTCCTGATACAGACAAGACAGCTTTTTTTAACTGAGAAAAGCAATATTGTGGATAGAGGAATCGCATTTTTAGCTGTAAGCAACAGTTTGAAGTTAAAATTACTTGATGGATTTGTTTATTAAACAAGCAGCTTTTTACTTGACAAGACGTTAACTGATGGACTGGAGTGGTGTGGATTACTTGTGGGTTATTGTGACGTTTTTATCAGCTGTTTGGACTCTGACGGCAACCATTCACTGCAGAGGATCCACTGGTGAGCAAAGGATGAAATGCTACATTTCTTGAATTCTTTTCTGATCAATAAACAAACTAATATGTTCTTTAATATTTAAATATTGATTGCAATTTAAAATACTTACACCATGTCCAAGTTGTTGCACTTGGAGTAAAACATAGTAATAATAAAAAACACATAAAAATGTTTTGAAGACTATCACTATCAGAAAATAACATGATCTATTTCCAATTTCTCAAGTCCATTATTGGCAACAGCAAAAAATCCAGTTGCCCATGTGCATATCTTGCCATTCTGAGCACTGCGGAAGTCTTTGATCTCATCTGATAATCTGATTGGTCAATGTGGCTTTCTGCAGTCAGATATTTTAGGATAAAAGCTAGGGCTGTCAATTTAATATTGATTTAGATCAGTTTATATATGTATAGAGCAATAATAAAACTAATACTTCTACTACTCCTACTACTACTACTACTACTACTACTAATAATAGGTAAAACCTTATTAATCATGCCTCCCAGACCTATACAAAATGTAAATTCCAAACAAAATTATAGACTCCATAGTAAATTGTATTGTTGTGGACCTCAATCTGTGACTTATGATATCCAATATGAAAAATAATATGGGAAACTATATGGAAAATAAACAACATATTGTCTTTTAAAGCCTTTTTTGTTTGTGTTTGTTTTATGCAACAATAAAGGTTTTGAATGATCTTTATTTAGATGATTATATATGCATGTATGTCATTAATTCTAGTTAATGTAATTAATTATGCTCATTTCAAATAATTTTTTTTTAATTTTTAAAGTTTTTTTCTTCCCGCAAATATGGGTTAAACTCCAGTCAGTATTTAATTATTTTTAATTGATTTGATAAATAGCCATATAAGTTGGATAATGTCAGACTTGTGCAGTCATATGGTCATTATCGTAAAATAACCCCTGAACGTTGTCCCTTGTGTAGTTGATGTAAATGGCCATTTTTAACTTTCCTGTTGCATGTGGTTAAAGAAGAAGAGTCAATTTACATTCAGAGCAGGGAAATTCCCAACTAGTGCGCATGAAGCACCTGTGTGTTTGTACGTGAGTGGAAACCCTTCTGTATATTTGCTGAGGAAGTGTGCATGTGTATCACATAAAATTTTATGGATTGTCTAACAGAAAATTAGCAGGCATGTGTATCAGTGTTAAGTATAAGGTAAAGCTTAAAAAAAAAAAACATTCTCCGGAATCACATCAGAGCAGAAAAAAACGGCTTCAGTTCTCAGATATTTATACAGCGTCTAAATTTGGTGGCACTGTTAATTTCCTGTTTTGCTTGAACAGCAGGGCAGAAACCTGTCAGCACATCCTCACTTCTGAGTGATCGGATGGCGGTCATATTCAGGGGTACAGCAGGGATATGATAATGCTCATAATGTGGTGTACCAACAAACTACTATTTCTGTAGTATGCAATATGTTTACTGTGCTCAGTATGCAGATTTTCTGTTGGACGATTAAGCAAAATTCCTTGTTTTCCTAAACTTTTTCAGTGTTCACAACCCTTTTGGCACATGTTAAACTGATTAGCATTTTCATTAGCTGTAAAATGAGACAAGAAGTAAGCATTTAATTAAAAGGAACCCATTAATACCAAATAAGAAAAACAGCTGTTCAGAAGCATTTGGTCACTAAAAGTAAACAATGAAATATAGTTCCTATATCTTACAATTTATTGTATGCCACAATTAAACATTTAAAAATGAAATAGACCCCCCCTCCTCACCACCACCACACACATATAAAAAACTCTGTATTAAATAGTACATCATATCATACATTATATGCATGATATTCATGATATACAATACCATTCAAACGTTTGGGGACATATATGAAAAATAATATGGTTTCCACAAAATATTAAGGTGAGACACTGCAGGTGAATAGGGTAAAAAAAAAAAAAGTTATCGCCTTACTTACCCATCTGATTGATTACATTAATAATTGCCAACATTTTTTTTGTATTACAAGTTTTCTAAAATGATAGGTTTAGATATGCAAATGAGGCATTATTTAATGAAATATGCACTAATTTGCATACATTTCTAGTACAAAAATCTAAACACTGGATGATGTCAGTTTCAAAATTCTTGTTTAATTTTTTTGACATATTATAGAGTCAAAAGTTTTTACAGAGAGAATTTTGGGTATCTCATTTTTGTCACTCCATAATTCAGAAAATGATTAGAACGGACAGAAAACACTATTTTCACAATTTTGGGGGGATTAAAATGTTGTATATAATCAAGCAAATTATATATGAGCAAATCACTCCGTTAAAACCTTCAGGATATAGACGGGAATAAAAATGTGAAGTTTGGTGTGTGTAAGTGCTACTGAAGCATGACTCATTTTGAGAAAACGGCCTTTAAAAATATGTATTGTAATTGAAATCTATTGACACAGATAGATAAAGTGCTAGAAAAGAAACACTTAACAGTGTCTTTTGGATGTGTTCTTTCCACTAGTCTGAAAAAACACTTTATGAAAAACCAAAAAGCCCAAAATCTCAAACTTGACAGATGCATGAAAAAACAGTGTTTTTGCCTGCAGTGTTTCCCCTTAAGTAGTTTTCAACATTGATAATATCAACAAATGTTTAAAACGTTTCTTAAAATTCCTATTTTTTGTAACATATTCTGTGGTGTTCGCAACCCATTTTTGGCACTCGCTGAACTAAACATGAGGCTGTATGACAACTATGATGCAATAACATTTGAAATATTTATATGCATATTGCATACTGTTTCATATTATTTAAAAGAAAAAATACTAGTCAGTGTGCAGTGTATACTAGTTAGTGTGCGGTAAGCAGTGTACTAGTGTCCCAGGCCGACTGGAGTGAGAGGAGTGATCTGAGGGGTAGGTCAACAGCAGGCTTGAGAAAACACAGGATGTGTAGTGGGATCCATTGTCCGCTTCCTGTTGGACAGTGAGGCTGGATGCAGGACCGGGAAGAGCGGGGGTGTAGCGCTTAGTGGAAACAGTGTACTTGGTTCCCTGGTTTGGTGGCGGAGGTGGCTCTGTGTGTGTGTGTGTGTCAGTGTTGATGGAAGAAAGAGAGCCTGTGGGATCCTGTGTGTCAGCAAGAGCCGCAGAGAGAGAGAGAGAGAGAGAGATAGAGCGAGCGATATGGGGCGGAAGTAAATTTCTGGCATTGGGCCACAGAACCTATTTCCATCATTCTCTATGTACTTTTTCTGTCAATGTGGAAATAACTCTATACACTGGACATCTAAATATTTCAAGGTGTACTATTTATTTATTTATTCAAAATTACTTTTTTTTCCAAACTGCTACTGTATTCTTACAAACTAAGAATATATTTGTTATGAAGTGATTTTTTTTTCAATTAAAATTAGAATGTTTTTCTGTTGCGTGTGGTTAAAGCAGAAGGGTCCATTTACATTAAAATCAGGGAAATTCCCAACTACTACGCCTGAAGCACCTGTGTGTTTGTACACGAGTGGGAATCCTTGTATTTGTATTTGTTGAGGTAGTGTAGTGTGCCTGTGTCTCGTAAAATTAAATGGATCATCAAACAGTTGACTAGCAGGTGTGTGTGTGCCATTGTTGCAGTTGCCATAATGGAGTACATGCATTGTATCTCTCTCTCTCTCTGTGTGTGTGTGTGTGTGTGTGTGTGTGTGTGTGTGTGTGTGCGTGTGCGTGTGTGTTTCCCCCTTAAAGCTCTATCTAAGCAGGAAACAGTGTGTGGGAGTAGCACCTGTCTCAAATAAGGCGCTCACACACACACTTATACACAAAATGGAACACACACCCACAGAAACACACTTGGAGCCCAATCTTGGTTTTGATCAGTGTTAACCAAGCACAAACTGAAGACGTATTTGTTCTTTTGGTTGAGCATTTCATGTCGAGAGGCTTTATATTTTGTTGTTCAATATTTCTGTATTATTGAAATTAACAATAAATGAAGACAAGAACTTGACTACAGGTCAAGGTCAGTTTATTTATATAGCACATTTAAAAACAGCTAGTGTATGCCAAAGTGCTGTACATATACAAATAAAGTAA
The DNA here is from genome assembly GCF_001515645.1 of Sinocyclocheilus grahami. Lineage (NCBI taxonomy): Eukaryota > Metazoa > Chordata > Actinopteri > Cypriniformes > Cyprinidae > Sinocyclocheilus > Sinocyclocheilus grahami. The sequence goes on from NW_015505350.1 coordinate 1,905,648, forward strand.
ATATAGAGATTAAGAGAATAAAAAGAAATGACTCAAAAACACATAATCAATACAAAAACACATTAACATACACAAACATACATTTCATCCAAAAGCCAAGGAATACAGATAAGTCTTTAGGCGGGATTTAAAAACAGGAAGGGAAGGCGCAGATCTAATGTCCAGAGGTATGTTGTTCCATAGTCAAGGACCGGCTACAGAAAAAGCCAGATTCCCCTTAAATTTCAAGTGAGAGCAAGGTATATGCAAGAAAAGTTTATCTGAGGATCTGAGAGAGCGAGAGGATTGCTGATAGCTGAGAAGTTAAGTATGATGGGGCTAGATCATTTAATGCTTTATACACAAATAATACAATCTTAAAATGGATCCTATGCTGCACCGGTAACCAATGAAGAGATGCTAGGACAGGAGAAATTATTTCTCTTCTCTTAGTACCAGTCAACATATTATGAAAAAGGAACATAATAATACCAAATAAGAAAAACAGATGTCTATAAGCATTTACTATAATTTTTTTTTAAATAATACCTCATGTTCCCTTTCTAGGGAACTCCACGCTGCGCCCCCTAGGGGGCACATTGGGGAATGCCGCCAGCATAGCTGGTGTCTGAACCACGTGTGAAGCAACTCCAATCCTATTGGTCCACATGGCCCATGACGTCATAGGCGGGGTGCCCGGAAGTATAAAAGGGCACCTGCTGAATACGTCACCAACTTTTGTTGTCTTCAGGAGCCATCTGTCTGAAGTGCGTGTGAAAGACCAAGGCAGGTGAGCGCTGTGAAAAGTGTGTTCCTCCGAGGTTTCTGTCACTTGAGGACACACACGATCTATCTTGGTCAGGTTGCGTGTTCAGTGCTCGTAGGAGTGTTATGTGAGTGTTATCCAATGAGAAGCTCTATTCATGTTTGTCCCTCTTCTCGAGAGATGAGTGACAAGCGTTTGCGTCTCGCTGTTCGGGTCCCGCTGTTGCCGAGGCACGGCGAAGACTCTGATCGAGGGATACGCGAGTTTAAGACGCTCTTTTTGGGTTATTGGATAGGGCTCGAGTAGAGCAGCACCTTAGAGATTGTGTGCCTCCGTGTTTGGATTCTAACACTCGAGGGCATATTCTGTTTTCGCGTTTGTCTCGGCGTAAAGCACGCGCGTACAGAGTTGCGCGCTCATTGTGATGAGTCACAATGTGTAGGCTCTGCTCGCGTTTGTTCCTATTCCTGAGGGATGCGGAACAAAACGTTTGTGTCTCGTGGCACAGTTCCGCCGTTGTCGTGGCACAATTTATCTCACCTTGCAGTCATCGCTTTGATCTGTGGCATCCGCACACCCTCACTATACGGGTTGTCAGACGCCACAGATATCGTTGGGTTGTCGTTATGATGATGAAGTGTGAGCACGGAGTCGTTTCAACCCTGATCCTGCGAGATCATGGGCGGAGCTATATTCAGCTCGGCCGTGCCTCTCTAATATGCATGTTATTGTGTGTGGAGAGCCTTGCTGGGCGTGAATATATTTAAATACTCTGTGGAGAGAGGCTTGCGAGCTTTCTCTCCCAGGGTGTTTCAGCACCTAGAGTGGTTATGGGAAATTTCTCTTCCTGAGTTAAAACGGATGGGTTTAGGAGTGGGCTGCCTCACCAGGCTTCTGTGTAGTTTTAAGTGGGCGGTCCCTCTGAATCCCGCTTAGTGGGTTTGGGCTGAGTACACTGCTCCCCCTCTTCAGGGCTTAAGGGAACAGTCCCTGCTCAGAGTGTAGCTGTCTGCGGATGGTCAGTCCCTAGCTCAAGCTTACTCTGCTTTGGAATATGGCGGTCTAATGGCAGCTATCTTCTAGCCTGGCTTCTTAACTAGGTTGGGTTCCCCTTGGCACAAGTTCTCTCGATTATGCGCTGAAGTCTTTGTCTAGGAATCTGCTATTCGAGGCTAGCTGTGTTCCAGCTCGGAGACTGCTCTCCATTTTAGGGTTTTTAAATAGTGGTCTCCGTGAGCCCCTTGAATGGACTGTGCTGTCTCCCCTTCGGGGTTTTAACTAGATGGCCCACTTCCGTGGTCTGGGCTATCTTCAGCCTTATCGGAGTGAACTGCTATTCGAGGATAGCTGTGTCCAGCCCTCTAGTGTTATGGCCACAGCTTACATCAGGCTTTGATCTCGGACTAATGATGTTTATGTGTTTGCCTTTTTTACTGATGACACAGATTGGGGACCTCCTTAGTATAGCCATCTGAGGGTGGTTATATTCCAGCCATTGTTATGGCAGGGCGGGCTTGCCTGAATACAGCTATCTGAGACTAGCTGTGTTCTACTGCAGTTGCGGTGAGCCCTCTCCTGGAGTGGCCCCTTTCCTATAGCCTAGCTATCTGAGGATAGCTATGTGCTAGCTCAGTGATTGCTCCCCTGCTTAGGGTTCAAATAGCGGTCTCTTGAGCCCTTACCTAGACAGTGCTGTCTCCCCTCTTTGGGTTGTAAGTAGATAGCCCACTCTTTGTGGTCTGGGTAGTTTCAGTCGGTCCCCCTTCTGGTAGCCCTTCCTTGGTACATACCTATCTGAGGATATCTATGTGCTAGCTCAGTGACTGCTCCCCTTTTTAGGGTCTTTAAGTAGCGGTCTCCTTGAGCCCTTGACTAGAGAGTGCTATCTCCCCTGCTAGGGTTGTAAGTAGATAGCCCACTCTCTGTGGTCTGGGCAGCTCTGCAGGAAGGCTATCTAGATTGTTATTCTGGTCTACAAGTCTTCATAATACATTTAGGACATAGCTATATGAGGATAGCTGTGTTCTAGCTCAGCAGCTACTCTTATCACCTGAGATGTAAGTGGCGATCTCTTGAGCTCCTCTAGAGGCTTTCTAGTTTAGCCTCTTCAGTGGTCTTGCGTCTAGTATGAGTCTAGTATTGCTCACATAGCATAGCTATCTGAGGATAGCTGTGCTCTTAACTTGGGTTGGGTGTTCCCCTTGATCTAATCGGGTCTCCTCATTTCTGCCAGGTTATTTGAGCAGCCCGTAGTGTCAGTGGCCTGGTCCCTTTCTGAGGAAAGGATTGGCGTATGTCTGTTGCATTCTTGGTGCTCTCCCACCAGGTGGACAGGCACGCGCCTCGCATAGCATGGTTGGATTTCGTAGCATGTGGAGTTCCCTAGAGGGGAACGTCTCGGGTTACACATGTAACCATGGTTCCCTAAGAGGGAATGAGACGCTGCGCCCACTCTCCATGCCTTCGGCCTGCCTGTTTACGTCTCCTTCAGTTGGTGATGTATTCAGCAGGTACCCTTTTATACTTCCGGGCACCCCCATGACGTCATGGGCCATGTGGACCAATAGGATTGGCGTTGTTTCACACATGCTTCAGTCATGCTGGTGGCATTCCCCAATGTGCCCCCTAGGGGGCGCAGCGTCTCGTTCCATCTTGGGGAACCATGGTTACATGCGTAACCCGAGATGTTGTTATTTAATAGTGAAACATAAAACAAAACTTTAACATTTTTTGTTATAAAATGATTGAACTGTCATTGTAGATGTATTATATACAATGTAAAACTGTGCACTAAATAATGATGGAACTGATTTTATATATATAGTATATAGGATATATATATATATAGGACTTAGACTACCAAAAGTTTTTTTTTTAAATAAAGAAATTAATAGGATGCATTATTTCGATCAAATGTGACAGGAAAGACATTTATAATGATGCAAAAGATTTATATTTTGTTGTTCTTTTTAGATTAGAATAGATTTTCTATTCATCAGAGAATCCTGAAAAAGCAAATCAGCATATTAGAATACTGAAGGATATATATAGATTTGTATAGATATAGATAGACATGTAGATTTCTGAAGGATCATGTGACACTGGAAATTTGACTTTGCCATCACAGGAATAAATGACATGGTAAAATATATTAAAATAGAAAACATGTATTTTAAATTGTAATAATATTTCACAATATTAGTAATTTCTACTTTATTTATTTGTTTTTACTGTATTTATTACTATCTACCTGTCTGTCTGTCTGTCTATCTAATCTGTATGTCTGTCTGTCTATCTTGTTGGTTATTAATATATATAATGATAACACAAACTTTAATAAATCCTTCCATCGTTGTCATTGTTATGTCTGTAGGCTTGGAAGAAGCGCTGGTTTATCCTGCGTAGCGGGCGCATGAGCGGAGACCCAGATGTTCTTGAGTACTACAAGAGTGACCATGCCAAAAAGCCCATTCGCATCATCGACCTGCACTGCTGCGAGCAGGTGGACGCCGGCCTCACCTTCAAACGCAAAGAGTTCCAGGACAGCTTTGTGTTCGACATCAAGACGGCCGAGAGAACCTTCTACCTGGTGGCAGAAACGGAGGTGGAGATGAACCGCTGGGTGCGCTCCATCTGCCAGCTCTGCGGATTCAACCAGTCAGAGGACAACCATCACGGTAGGAGACCCACGTCAACATTCAAATCAACATTTTGGGGCATCAATAGGCAATGATGGGGCATCAATATAGCAAAAGGCCTTCAGCTATAGGCAATGTTAACGCAGTAACCAAATTCAATATATTTACTATATGCCATTATCTATGGTTTTACAGTAACAGTGCTCTCATCTGGAGCAATGTGCTATTTTGTTCTCTGAGCTGATGATACGACAGATAGAAAACAATCACAAGGAACCTGATGCCATATCTTATTGCTTTCCTTTTTTTCTCTCTCTCTTTCATTTGAGAAAGTTGGGCTGGACCAGCCTTGCCAAATGGATGCAGTGTCTGAAAGGTTTATTGATTTTTTTCCCCTTTTGTTTTGTTAAAGAAAGGGAGGGAACATTGCCCATCATTGCAGGCATGTGTTTGTGTTTGTGTCTGTGTTTATTTCATTTTTGAAATAAAGAGGACTTTGTCATTGTGGGATCTTGCAGCTTATATATAGCTTATATTAGTTCAAGTGAATTTTTTTACTGTAAAATAAGAGACTGAACTCTAAATAAGCTGAAAAAATCTATATATTAATATACAGTATGTTGTATAATAATTTTATAATTTACACACAATTATAATATATTCATAAATAATTATAATGTTAATATTAATCCATCACGTACTTTCAGATGGAGCGGCATTTAATACACAGAGCCATAGATCACTGCAATATCACGTTCATATTCGCAGATGAGTCACATTCATGATATTGCGTAGCTTGTCAGTGTAAGTGTTTTTATTATTGCCATTAATGTTTTTGTTAATACAGCACATAGCACTAGTCACCTAAATGAATGTAACATGGCAAAGATTAATGCACTTTTGGAAGTTGAATTTAAGGGAAATGTCATTTTGGAATTTCTGTGGTATGTATGTTCATGATGAAATGTTATTTTATTGTTGTAATTAATTTATAGCATTAACAAGATGACCCGTTGAATTCATTTTGGGAGCGATGAGTGATTGAATGTATTTTTAGTCCAGTGCCTGCATATAAGACATATTAAATATATTTATTTATAATATAATTTATATGAATATAAACATAGACATGTAAATACATCTAAATATTTTCAAAATATATGCTGTATGTGTGTATATTTATATATACATAATAAATATACACAGAACACACACATATAATATGCAAGCAAAAACTTTTATTTTGTATGTGACTAATCATGATAAATCGTTTGGCAGCACTAATATATATATATATATTTTTTTTTTTGCTTGTTTTTCCCAGGATTGTTAAACCTTGCTTTCCATATTCCTGTTACTCTTCAAAACACTCTCTCACACACACACACACACACACGATTTATATGCACAAGGAATGGTTTGCCTAAAAATGAATATTTAATTATCATTTACTCACCGGGTTTGATGTCAGTGATGACACTGTTTTTTTTAACCAATTATAAGATGATGACAGTTTTTTTTTCTGGGTGAACACTTCTTTAATTAGGTTCTCTCTCATAAAGTCTTTTGTATTTCTGATGAAAAGCTGAACATGTGTGATTCAGAACTTTGTTTACAAATCTGGATGTTTCACCATGAAAAATGCATACTGAGTTTATGCACAAGACAAAAAAATATTGTCTTGTTTTCAGAAAAAAACAAGTCAAATTCAAGTGAGTTTTTGCTTGAAACAAGATTATTTTTCTTACCCCATTGGCAGATTATTTTGCTTGTTTCAAGCAAAAACTCACTTAACTTTGACTTGTTTTTTCTGAAAACAAGACAATAATTTTTACTTGTCTAGAAAATCCTTCTTGATTTAAGAATTTTTAGATATTTTGGCTGGAAACAAGACAAAGGATCTAAGCTAGAAAAGCATTTTTTTGCAGTGTGATTGATATTTACAGTGAAGCCTTTGCTTTTTGAAAGTATCTAGCTTGATGTTGATATATTCATTAGGAGTGTGAAAATTGGGGCTAAAAGCAAACCGAAAGGCTGAAAATGAGCTGAAGAGTTGATGTTTGTGATGCTATTCATGAACAACATCATTGAAATGTATTGGTATAAAGGTGTGGCAACTTTAATAAACACAGTTATCACTCAAATTATCTATCATCTTTATTATCTAGAGTAGGACCAGACTGTTCTCCCTGTAATGTGTGTCTTTTAAAAAAAGATTCTCCCTTGAACTAATTTCACACAGATTTGTGTTATCCATTGTATTACTGATGTATGATGGTTGATACGGGGTCTTTAGGGGGTATACGTTAATTGCATCAAGTGTCCTAGATGTCATTGTATTATTTGCTCCATGTTCTCTTGTGAAAAGATCAGTTTCCACCCACTGAGGTGTGTACATTTTCACTCGATGAGCAAGAGAGGTCGACGGTCTTGGTAATGAGAAAGCCATGCACAGTTTTTGGCAGTCACCGACCAAAGCATGAGAACCTTATCTGACCTTTTTCAACAAGGCCAGCCAGCAGTGCTTGACTTCTGGGTCACAAAACTCAAACAAATACACCCTCAGCCTGCCTACTCACCTTCTGTGAAACGGGTGTATTTTCCAGTTTTCCAGCCAAGGAGATTTTATTTTATTTTATTTTATTTTATTTTATTTTATTTTATTTTATTTTTTATTTTTTTTTATTTTATTTTATTTTTTATTTTTTTTTATTTTTTTTTATTTTAGTTTATTTTATTTTATGATGAGAACAAAACTTTAACTGAACGTTTTTACGTATTTATTTTTTCATTTAATATAATTTAATTTTTAAATGAACTAAATTCTAAACACAGAGATAATAAATACAAAATAGTAGCTTTTGTTTCTGTTTTATAGTTGTATTAATACAGTTATCTAATAAAATTAATACTAGAAAAACAAAAATAATTTAATTAATAACAAATTATTAATTAATTTATTTATTTATTTGATCTGTTTATTTAGCATTTTGACTGCACTGACATTATCGGATGAAAACAAAACTTGAACTGAAAGTACTATATAAATAAAGATGACTATTTTTATTTTATTCTAAAAAAAAATAATTGAGAATAAATACAAAAGTAGCTTTTATTTCCATTTTTATTATTTTATTAATAAAATTATATAATTAAATGAATACTAGTAAAATAAAAAATACTATAAAATGTAATTAAAAATGTTACTGGATTTTGTTGATTTGTTTAGAAATATGTCTGCATTATCACATAGTAAATCATCAGCTATATCTTGACTATTATCATATATACAAAGGCCACAAATATCACCAATGTTGTAGAATGACCCTTGTCATAAAATACCCACCAAAACCCACATTTTTGCTCAGATCCAGATGTAAAGACCCCAGCCGCCCCATGACCTTCTGTGTTCACACACACACACACACACACACACACAAAATCACTCTGTGTCCAATGATGTGCTCCCATCCATTTACCTCCTCTGGCAAACAGTAAAGGCTGATTTGAAACAGAACAATTTTTTATGAGATGCAGCCACAGTCTCCTAGAGAATAAAACACACACCGTAACTGCAATGTAGATCAGAGCAGCTCTCCTCCCCTCCCCAGATGAATGCTGCGCTCGACCTCTCTTTTCACCAAGCAAGTATCAAGTTGTCAGCTGCGCTGTGAGCATGAAAAATGGGAGAGACCAGTTTGCCTCAGAGGAAGTTAGCATTGATAGTCGGTCGGCAGTGCATCAAGTCTGTTTGCTGGAGCTTTGGGGACATGAATTGCACATGTGATGGTTCACATCAAACAAAAGTGTGTCAAGTGCAAATAGACGGAGTCTGATTCTGTAATTCTATGTGGTTGAGTGCTGAAATGTGTATTAAGCGTAGCAAATTTTATGTCACATGACTGAAATGTCCCGCAACAGTCATGACAGATGAAATACAATGGGTATCAAATGAAAACGTGGCCTTCAATAGTGAAATTGAGGTCAACATATCTACAATACTTTTCTTCATATAGATTTTTGAAACAAATGAATACTTTTATTAGGCAAAGCATTAAATTGATCAAAAGTGATAGTAAAGACATTAATAATATTTTTTTTAAAAACTATTTCGAATAAATTCTGTTCTTTAAACTTTCTGTTCATCGCTGTTTAACGTTGATAATAAATGTTTCTTGTGCAGCATATTATAACGATTTCTGAAGAATCATGTGACAAAAGACTGGAGTAATGATGCTGAAAATTCAACTTTGTCATCACAGGAAGAAAATGACTTAATTACTAAAAATAATACATTATCATTTTAAAGTATATTAAAATAGAAAGCAAAATGTAGTAATATTGTACAATATTACCGTTTGTACTGTATTTTTGGTAGTGCTGTCAAACGACTAATCGTGATTAATCACATCCAAAAAGTTTTTGTTTACATAATATATGTTTGTGTACTGTGTATATTTATTATGTATATATAAATACACACACGTGTATATATTTAAGAAACATATATTATGTTTATTTAAAATATGTATATATAACATCAATTATAGTAATATAAATATATACATTGCAATATTTTCAAAATATACTGTATGTGTGTATTTATATATACAAAATAAATATACACAGTATACACACATATATTATGTAAACAAGAACTTTTATTTTGGATGCGATTAATCTGGTTCTCACAATCCACTGTTTAGTTTTGCACATAGGATAGAGTATAAAACATGTAGTTAGCCATCTACATGCAAATAATGTACACATATAAGCTAATATATTTAGGTGAGTTCCTCATTTCGTCTGTACACAGTTCATATAATAAATCCATCTACAGTACATATTCACACTGTGGAAGTCACATTTTTTCAATGACCTCACCCCTCTGTGTCCGTGTAAGTCCAGCAGATTGATTGGTGTCAGTGAAGTGTCTGGCCACCGGAGAACAGATGTCTGCTCTCCTCATGTCACTTCAATGCTGTCTAATACAGAGTGTTAGTTGTATGTTGGTCTTCCATACACAGTGCTGCAGAAATTACGTATTTTTGTAGGCCAAAACCCAGACACGAGCAAACTATTGTACTTCAAATACTTGCTTAAGGAAAAACAGTTTTTAAAGGGGTCATATGACGTTGCTAAAAAGAACATTATTTTGTGTATTTGGTGTAATGAAATGTGTTTATGCGGTTTAAGGTTAAAAAAACACATTATTTTCCACATACTGTACATTATTGTTGCTCCTCTATGCCCCGCCTTTCTGAAACGCGTCGATTTTTACAAAGCTCATCGCTCTGAAAAGCAAGGTGTACGCTGATTGGCCAGCTATCCAGTGCATTGTGATTGGCCGAATACCTCATGTGTGTGACGGAAATGTTACGCCCCTTTCCATACTGTGATGCCGTGTCCCGGCCGGAGCGACGAGACAAAACCAATAAAACCCATTACAAACGAGGCATTTGTTGCATCCAGTGGGGACAAAATTACGGATTATAATGATTTATACTGTCTTTTTACGCATTACATCGTGAACATAAAACCATGTCTGCATTTATGATTGGAGAAATGACAATCAACAAGCGCTACTCTACTCTTCTAGTCGTGTCCTCTTTGAAAGGTCAAACAAAGTATTTTCGCTTTCGCAACGAAACACACAGCGTCTTCACAACATGGTGGCAGCGGTGGCAGCAACAATACTACAGCGAGAATCAAAGTTATGCCTTCTTTCTTTATGCATTCTTTGCATTATGCAAATCTCCCCACACAGTGACGTAGACATGTGGGGGCGTGTTTGAACGAGGCATTTTAGGAGGGCGTGGACGAGTCCTAACTTTTACAAAGAATATCTCTTTGGGTTTGAGACTTTAGTCTTTGCAACTTTGCAAGGGATCTTATCTATTCACATTGCATCATATGACCCCTTTAAATAAAGAATAAAAGAGTTGTCAGAAGCTTAAAGGTGATAACGTTGAAGTCATTCATCCATTGTATAGTTTGTTTATAGTCTACGTTTAGCTTTTATACATTTAGCTGACGATTATATTTAGGTTTTTAAATTCAAAGAAGTTGTGTTCATTTGTGAAGATTATCATTATGAACCAAACGTGTAAGAATAAAATCCAATAGAAAAATCCTTTTGGTTCTGTGTTGAGGGAACAAATGCTAAATTGGCCTACAAAAATAGGTCATCATTGCAGCACTCTATTGGAGGCCGCAAAGACATTAATAAATAACATTCACTAATGAGCAGGTAATGGAATGTTTTATGTCCTACATCCAGAGTTACTCTGAAATGAATCCAACTTGAAGGCATTTTTGAGTTTTACATGGGAAAAAGTCATTTGAGGGGTCCAGCGTGCTGTTTTTTCTCTTTGATAAAAGTGTCTCAGCTGATTTCTGAGGCTGTGGCCTCTGTAGTAGCTAAACAGCAGGAGATCTTTGAACATGTTCTTACCAATCTCTTCCACGCTGAGAATACGCCAATGTTTGTTGAACTATGAATGGTGTAGGTGGTGCAGCAGACGTTGGAGGATTTTTTAGCTCTTTTTAAGGCTGGCTTCATTGATTCGACCTTTGATTCTACCAGTGAAGCAAAATGTTTATTGTATTTTTAAACAACTTCCATTTTGTCTTATGGTTCCAGTGTTGGCAATTGTATTCAAATGTTGAAGGCATACTCCACCCAAATTTGAAAATGTTCTCATCATTTATTTATCATTTACCCTCATGTCTTCCCAGACAGTGCTGGGTAGATTATCTCCAAAAAAAAATTGTCTATTAAGGTCTTTGCACACTGAGTCCGAAATTGTGGTCCGAAATTTTCGCACATTAAAAAATAAACACAACCTCACGTTGCGTCTATCACGTTTACACACTGCCTCTGAAACTTTCGTCCATCATAAAAAAAATTGGGGTCAGGTTCGATTTTTCTGCGTTTTCGCATCCGAAGAAAGCATTTTAATAGGAAAGGATAGGAATATGAAAAAACTAAAAAACGCACACGTAAATTTCAGACTCAGTGTGCAAGGACATGATGAAAACCGTAGTTTCATACATGGCCTAATTGCTTGAGAGGTGCTTCCCCCACCAATTCAGAAGCATGGTTTGCAAATTTACATGATATTTGTGAATATAGTCCAAGCTAAATGGTATGACACACAGTAGGAATTTTAGAAAAAAAATTGAACAATTATGAACATAATTAAGGAGAATCAATAAATTATGGATAATGTACTGCCATTGTGTGAATAAAATGTAATCATGTAATCCATAAAAACGTAATCTGATTATGAGCATTTTAAAATGTAATATGTTTTAATAAGTACTTAATTTTTGGAATCTGATTATGGAATTCAGATTACATGTAATCAGTTACTACCCAGCACTGGGCCCAGATGTATATTACTTAATTTGTTCATAGGAACTCAAAGAAAGATTTTTATTAACAAATAATCCATCTCCGTGAGTCCATATTCTATATAATGGAAGTGTAAAAATGTTGATCGTGCAATCCATACGACCCCAGTGGACGAGTCACTTTCTTATAAAGAAAACCAATAAATGTAAGAAAAATACTACAATTATATCCTTTTTTTAAGTACAAACCATTGCTTAAGGCCAGCTGTTGTATGTTCGTTCACGAGAGGGACGAGTTTACATGTAAATGTGTGCATTGTGAAGCTTGTGCAAGAAGTGACGGTCCTCTCTGCATCCACTTCTTCACAATACTTTTCAATTTGCAAGTTTTGCAATAACGTGCTTAAGTTAAAGTCAAACGCGATCATCTCGTGAACATGCGTACCAAAAAAAAAAAAAAGGATTATAGTTAAACAAATGTTTACTTCTTCTTACACAAAAAAAGTAAATATATTGGTCCACCTGGCTTTTTTCTGGTATGCAACTTTCAATGTATAAAATTAAGTCCAGTTTTACAGTTGTGAACACCATTTCATGTTGACTTTAATGCTACATGGTTGTATGCCTTACAGATGATTCATATTGATAGATATTGCACAACTACTTTTCCTTTCATAAATGTGTCTTTTGTTGTTCATTTAAAGTGCTGTTATGTCTGTCCATGTCGCGTTTTATCAGGATATACTCACAACTTGAACATAAACAAAACTATCTGATAGTCTAGGGTGGAAAAAATCTGCCCGACATGGTGAATAAACACACAAAATTCATTTTTCCCCTTTATTCATTTAGCTGGCATCAAATTAAAGAAAAAAGGAAAAGCCCAATGGACATTTCAAACCTTGTCCATTGGGAAGCTTTGGGGATTCCCTTGATGAGTAGGCTAGTTAGTTATTTTGTCTGCTGATTTTCAAACAGACATTGCTGGTTGAAGTTGAGGACTGCAGTGCCGTGACTCTGTGTAGCCAAAACAATGATTCAGCGCTTAAGCCTGACGTGGCTCTTATCTGTCTACCCAAGTGTCTGCCTCCAGGTTTCATTTTCTCAGTAAGTGTTTACTGAAGAGCTTGTATGAGTAATGTAACATAAGTCATGCCCTCACTGTGCTGACGTGAAGAATAGTGTGCGTCTTTGTTCATGTGTGTACAAACAAGCATGCCTTTTAATAGGGCTAGGCGGTATGACAATTGGGTAGAGTGGGATAAGATGTGCCACTTTTTAAAGGGATAGTTCAGCCAAAAATGAAAACTCTGTCATCATTTACACACTCTTATGACGTTCTAAACCTGTATGACTTTCTTTCTTTTGAGTAGCACAAAAAAAAAAGAAATTTTTGAGGATGTTTCTGTTTTTGTCTATATAAGCAAAGTCAAAGACATTTTATTCCATTGATTTTCATTGTATGGACATTTTTTTTAACCAGTCTTGACATTTTAGTGTTGTTAATGTTTCATTTAAAAAAAAAAAGTATTTTGTTAATTAAAATGAAGTTTAAATAAAATATAAGTATTAGATAAAAAAACTTAAACTTAAGCGAAAATTTGAATGTTGAAATAAGTAAGTTGAAGTACTAAAATTACTCAAAAAAAAAAAGGAATTAAAGTTTTATAGAACTGTAAATCTATTTTTTAAATTACGAATGCGTATAAAAACAAATTAAACTAAAATTAAATTTTAACAATTAAAATAAAATGAATTCTAAGCATTAATACATGTTATAATAGTATTAAAAATGATATTACAATAAGATTTATTACAATTTACTAGTTTTTGGATCACAGTTTGCCCCACAGATATCAAGTTGGAAAAATTGTTGATTTAATAATAGCCTTTGACTAATCTATACAGTTGACTTGAAATTTCATGACTTAAAAAGAGAAATAACTTAATAATAATTAATAATAAATAAAATAAAATAATATATACAGTGGCGGATAGTATTTTCACCAGCTAAAAATGGTTTTAAGTTATTTCTATCTTTTGCTGTAGTGTGTCAGTAGGAAATATCAGTTTACATTTCCAAAGATTCATTTTGTCATTAATTGTAATAATCCAGTGAGATTTTTGTCTGACAACAGACAGTGCAGAGCTCTGATCTCATCATCATCCAGTCTGTCTGGAATGACATGAAGAAACAGAACAAACTTAGACCGAATAAATCCAGAAGAACTGTTGGCAACGTCTCCAAGATGCTTCAAGAAACCTACCTTCAAAGCTACCTGAGAAACTGTGTGCAAGTGCGCGGAGGGCAAAAGGCTTTAAACGCAAAGGATGGTCACACCAAATGTTGATTTAATTTAGTTAATAGAAGTTAATTGATAAAGAATATATATGTATGACATTATTTTTGAGAGCATCCTCATTTTACAGCATTTTTACACTAAATGTAAGTGCCTAAAACTTTTAACAGTACTGTAGCTTTGCAGGTAGGTTTCTTGAAGCATCTTGGAGATGTTGCCAACAGTTCTTCTGGATTGAGTCTGTCTCAGTTTGTTTTGTTTCTTCAAGTCATTCCAGACAGACTGATGGTGATGAGATCAGATCTCTGATCAGATTACTGACAAAATGAATGCTTTGAAATGTAGACTGATATTTCCTACTGACACACTACAGCAACAGATAGAAATAACTGACTTAAAACCATTTTTAGCTGGTGAAAATACTAGTGTTCTAATCCTTTTGGCCAGCACTGTATCAAGAGTAAAACGAATTATTGAAAGAGATACCTCTCTACATGTTAGTATGTTTATTGATGCATTTGTGTTGAAATGCATTTTATGTTGGTGATGCATGATGGAGACTACAGGTCCTTTTACAGGACAGAACTTTGTGTGTGTATGTGTGTGTGTGTGTGTGTGTTTGCTTGCTCCAGTGGGGGATGGTGAGACAGCAGCAGGCTGTTATCGATGCTCTGATCTGTCTGTCAGGTTTTGGCTGGGGTGCATGGGGATGGGATGGCAAGCTGCTCATGGGACAAACACCAAGGTTAGACAAGGGCAACCCAGCTCAGTGCAGCATGAGAACGGCCCCTCCCAAATACACACACAAAATGCCCTTCAATCTTATCGATTTTTGTTGAAATAACGAGACGCCATGCTGCTTTGGGGTCAGATTGCTGATGCCACTCAGTGCTCTGCTGCTCAGCATCCCAGAATCCCCATGCTAATCGCTATAGCAGCATACTTGAACTCCATTACCCAATCTGAGCCTGTTTTTCATGTCTAATTTTGATTTTGCTTCTGGTTGTAATTAACAGAATTATTTTTTAAGTAATATATAGTTTTCAGCATTTGCCATCTATAAGAGAGCACATAAACTTAATCTCCAGAGCTACTATGATAGTCACCTTCATTTGATAAAACTACAGTATCCTTATATCATGTACACACAGAAACTCAAATGTCTTCATGATAACCCATCATAATAAATATTTGGTTTAGCTTGAAGAAATGGACAGAATTATGCTAATATTTTAAAAGTAGAATGCACCTCTAATAATAGTAGTAGTAATAATAATAGTGCTGTCAAATGATTAATCGCATCCCAAATAAATGTTTTTGTTTACATAATATATGTGTGTGTACTGTGTACATTTATTATGTATATAAATACACACACGTACAGTATATATTGAAAATATTTACATGTATACATTTACAGTGGGGCAAAAACGTATTTTAGCCACCAATTGTGCAAGTTCTCCCACTTAAAAAGATGAGAGAGGCCTGTAATTTTCATCATAGGTATACCTCAACTATGAGAGACAAAATGAGAAAACAAATCCAGAAAATCACATTGTAGGATTTTTAAAGAATTAATTGGTAAATTCCTCTGTAAAATAAGTATTTGGTCACCTACAAACAAGCATCTCATAGTTGAGGTATACCTATGATGAAAATTACAGGCCTCTCTCATCTTTTTAAGTGGGAGAACTTGCACAGTTGGTGGCTGACTAAATACTTTTTTTCCCCACTGTATATTCATATAATTTATATTATCTATAAATATATTTAAATTATAAACATAACATATTTTTCTTAAATATATACATGCATGTGTGTGTATTTATATTAATAAATATACACAGTACACACACATATATTATGTAAACAAACACTTTTATTTTGGATGTGATTAATCGTAACCATTAAAACAGAAAATAAATAAATAAATAATGGAATCCCATTATATTCAAAAGGGGAAAAAATTATTAGAGAAATAATTAAACAGATTTCATTATGGCTGTGCAAAAAAATCGAATGCGATTTTCATGCTCGTCATCATTAGTAGTAAATCTCCAGCACGTGCTTTCAGATGGAGCAGCATTTACTACACAGAGCCGTAGTTCACTGACAAGCTACGCAAAATCGCGTTCAAAATCGCAGGCGATTCATTGCCGATTATGAATGCGATTTTGCGTAGCTTGTCAGTGATCTATGGCTCTGTGTAGTAAATGCCGCTCCATCTGAATGCACGTGCTGGAGATTTACTACTAATCACAGAACCAGCTTTACTGACGAGATGAGCATGACAATCGCATTCGATTTTTTGCACAGCCCTAGATTTCATGTTGCCCCACTTTGGGGTCTTAGATTAGCTTGATTCATAAATCAACCTACATACAGTTGATACGGCATATGAGGTATGAAAAAGTAATAAGACCCCAAACACACTTTACCTTTTATTTTTATGCTTGCAGACATCTGCAGCATACAAAGCTTAGCCATGTTATAATACACAATGTGTTACAAATCACAATTTTATTAGTATGAAAGCAAGAGTTGAAAAATCACCATACTTAGGAAGTCAAACAAGAGCAGTTTTAAATGAAATGAAGTCATTAGCTTCAAACTTTCCTACTATATAGTATAGGCGATAAACTGTATTTGAAATGAGTTGTCATTAAATTTACAGTATTCATAAAACAGTAAGTGAAAAGTACCTGGATGACCTACTACTGTTGATATTTTGAAGTGTGCATCTAATGGACACTTTACTGTCCCATGAGAGAGGAGTTGTGAAGCGGGCACAATTGATGCTGGTAGTAGGGGTCGACCGATTATCGGCGGCAATATTAAGCATTTTTATGATTATCGGTATCGGTCATTTTCAAAACCGATTCGCAAATAAAATAGCTTAATTTTGAAACGCACCATTTGGTTCTGATGCTCTGAGTCACGAATCCGGCCAATCAATGCGGAATTCACTCTCACTCCGAAAGTGCTTGCTAACTGGAGCTGCTTCAGTGATCACGCATCAGTTGTCTCTCAAAGGTAAGGCAGCAGCAGACGTTGCTTAAGTTGCAATAAATCACAATCCACTAACGTTACACTGAAGTTGCAAAACACCTCAATATTATCTATGATTTCTGTGATGCAGAAAACGCGGACGGAATCGTGGAATCCAGTCATATAAATGGAATTTACTCTATGACGCGGAATGTCACGGAATTTATCAAAGTTTGGATGAATTAATCAAAAGTAGGTCAGTGCACTTAAATAGAGTCGCGATATGGACTAGTATCTGTAAATATTAAGCCACAAAAATAGTATTTAAATATGAATCCTGCATGTTCTGCGTGTCTCTGTGTATGTAAATGGCACAGACGCGCGGTTTTGTTTTCTACATGTGTGACGCTCGCGGTGAGGACATAAATACATGAACAACATCTCCAGAACTGCTCCGACTCCCTCTGAGAGTCACTTCATGAGCATTTGACCGTTTCATTTCAGTAAAACTATTGTCATATCATTTACATAGGCTACAGAAACTTAAAAGTTCCTCATGGCAACCCGTCAAAATATAAGTTTGGGTTAGCTTAAAGAAATTATCAGAAATATATTACTTTGGTGCAGTATGATATACATAATACTACTACAACAGTTATTACAACTTTTGTTTAAGAGAATAATCACACAATACGCTATTTCTTCCATGATTTAGTTTGAAGAGTAAACCCTTTGTTTGTCAAAAAAGAAAGAGTTTAACTCTCATTTGATTAAAAGAAAAATAAATTGATTTATGCCTTCATTTGCACTGTTCTGTAAATTAAAACTAACTGAAATTTCTAGCGTCACATAGGCCAAGATTAGGATGACAAAAATTGAGACATTTCAATAGGCTATTGAACTAAGTGTGCCAGTAAAAGTCTATTAGTGTTATAGTTTCATGAAAATAGTTGCCGTCTTCTTAACATCTTCTACAATATAGCTATGAATTGAATTAAATTATTTACACTTATTATATAATTTTTTAAAAGTTAATCCATTGATGTGCATTAGATGATGAATTGAATAGTCACCTCTACTATTGTAGGTTATGATTTAGCCATCAGGAAATAATTAATGAGGAATTATGAGAGGTTATGCTAGTACACATACATTTCTAACTTGTAAATTATTGAAGCCAAATGCTTACATTTACATTTAGTCATTTAGCAGATGCTTTTATCCAAAGCAACTTACAAATGAGGACAATAGAAGCAATCAAAACTAACAAAAGCACAACAATATGTAAGTGCAAATGACAAGTCTCGGTTAGCCAAAAATCAGTACACGTAACAAGGTATTTATTTATTTATTTAGTTAGTTAGTAATTTATTAGACGCTTTTATCCAAAGCGACCTACAAATGAGGACAACAGAAGCAATCAATTGTAGTATTAAAACAACTAAAAACAGATCGAAAACTAAAAGCTAAAACTTTATAAATATTACCTATACACATTTTTAAAAAATAAAGAGATTAAATAAAAATGACAAATGCATACAACAAATTTTCAAAACTTAACATATAAATGAAAAACAAAAAATAAAGCTAAAAACAATTACAAATATTAAAGAACAAAAGGTATAAGAGTATAATAATGATTCTAACATAACACTAAGCCAAACGCCAAAAAAACAACTACATATGTATGTACAACCACAGACACATACATATATACTGTATATGTACACACATTTATAAATTCAATATATATATTATTTCATTTCCATTTAGTTTGTTGAAGTATTAAAATAACTCAAATTAAATAACACTAAAAACTTAATAAAAGACCTATACAGACATAATAATTTCAGACATAATGTAACTAAATTAAAATAAATAACAAATACAAATAATAAAAATCAAATGACAGTAGTTTATCAGTAATCCTAAAAAATAACACTGCCAAGCACACATGCTAAAAAACAACAACTTACTTACACATAGTAAGAAATGGTTATAAAAAAAACTGAAACAGAAGCGAAACAAGTAATAGGAACGAGGAGAAATAAAAAGTGATACTTATTTACATACTTACATTTCCCCAAGCTGTTTAGCTGTAGTACAGTATTCGTAGGCTTAATCATGAAGCATACAGTGGCCCCACTTTTAACTCTCTCTTTATATTACCCTTATTGCAGATGGATGCACAGAGGGAGACAAGAGTAAGAAGTGCAGTGTGGGAGTACTACACTCTACCAACACCAGGGAAGGCAGTTTTTGTCAGAGGCCTTGTTATTCTTAATTTTGACATTAAATTTCATTTTTACACCAGACATATATCGGTTATCGGTCTACTTGATCTGTAATAATCGGTATCGGCCCTGAAAAACACGTAACGGTCGACCCTAGATGGTAGGTCACATGACAATGACAACATGAATGCACAGTAGTAATTTCAGATTTCATTCATACTATACAGAATGTATTTTGTTAATGGAAGCAAATTATTTACTTCTTCAAAATAAACACTTACTCTGAGAGAATGTGTTTTCAGACGCAGCCTAGAATGTGTTTACTTCACAGAGCATTGTAAAATCATAGAGTTTTCATCGAGACTTGAGGAGAGTCCACATTCTCAGGGATATTACCTTTGGCCGTTAATGCCCGATGAGATCATCCGTTCAGAAATAGCACAGTTATCACATTTATGTCACTGACGAATGAAAAGACGGATGTAATTTTGCTCTGTGCGTAGTGTGCTCATAGATCTTTATGTAAATCTGTCTTGACTACCAGGAGTGGGTGAAAAGTGAGTCTAAATGAAAATGGAAAGAGCAGAGAGCCTCTATCGATCATAGTGGCATTTACATCACCAAGCTCTAAAGAATTCCAGCTATTCCCTTCCCCATGAATGAGACACCTGGCCTTTCATAAGAAAATTCTCTATCACGCTGTATGTTCATTAACAGGTGTCTACTTATGTGACTGCATATAACTTATATGAATGTAAGTTAAAGGTATTGGCCTAACTGTATAGTGAACATGATGCAGACTCATGAGTTGTGGTGCTCATGTGAGAGATTCAGGTTCAATCCCAACTGTGTTGTGTCCTGATCCCATCCCCCATTTTCTCCCCTATAATGTCAAGTCTCAGCATCTTTATTCAATAAAATTTCTTAAAACCCTGAATTAAAATATTTATAAAAAAGTTGAATTAAATTAAATATCTATTTAAAATTAAATTAAATTAAACTGGAGCAAGAAACAGAGGCCTGTTCTCTAATTCTCATCCAAATAATTCTACTGTTATTTTCTATAATCTATCTATCTATCTGTTACTAATATATAGATATATTCCCTCTTCCCAATAATTGTGTTAATTATAATATTATATTATTTATATAAAATTATATATATATGAAAAATTTTGTATAGTGTAAATATAAATATATTATAGTATAAATAATAAATTAAATCAATCTATCTGTAATATACTGTATCTATAATATATGTAATATATTGGTAGTTGACCAAATCTAGTTTTCAGAAATATAATTATAATTATATTAGGCCTGCATGATAAATCGCATGCGATGTTTAACATGCATCTTGTCAGTAAAGCCGGTTCTGTAATCAGCGGTAAATCTCCATCACGTGCGGGCTTTCACATTGAGCAGAATTAACTACACAGAGCCGTTGTTCACTGACGAGCTGCGCAAAACCACGTTCATATTTGCGCGATTTTTTGCGCAGCTCTTCAGTGAACAACGGCTCTGTGTAGTTAATGCTGCGCAATGTGAAAGCCCGCAGGTGATGGAGATTTACAGCTGAGTACAGAACCGGCTTTCTGACAAGATGCGCGTTAAATATCCCATGCGATTTATCGTGCAGCCCTAAATTATATTATATAAAAGAAAGAAAAAAAGAATTAGGGATGGACGATATTATCGGATCAATATCGGATAATGAATGAAAAATTATGCCGATATGTCTTGCCGATAAGAGGAATACATTAACTCACATGTGCTCAGGGTGTGCTAGCGATTAGATCATGCCAACAGTGCGATTATATCATGTCAGCATTGTGGCTCATTCTTGAAGCAAAGTTTTGCCTGAATGGTGATTGTATTCACTGTTTTGGATCGCTGCATTTAAACTGAGAATGCACGTGCAGAATGACGCGTTCTGTGAATTATCCTCCGTAGGGGGCACTGTTGGCCTACTAATAAAATGAAAGCAAAATACACAAATAATATTTAGACTGTTTCTCATTAAATAAAGCAGTAATTGATGCCATAAAATCATGAGTATGTTTTCATTTAAAGGTCAGAAGCTATAGTTTACATGAACAAAAAAGCAAACAAAAAAATCACAAACATGACACTTAAATTAAATAATTTTATATGATTTATTCATTAATGTGTGATGTTATATATTTTAAACAAATTATGAGCTCTAAAAGATTTTCAGAATTTTTACAACTGTTTTGCTTTAGACCATTTACAAATGTTAAACCATAAAATAAAAATGTTAAGGTTACCACTGCATCTTTCTGAAAAAAATGCAGTGATTAATATATAGTTTATTTATAATTATTTTCAAATCTTCAATGTACTGTCATTATAAAATAACTTTATTATTGTTTATTTCATTCTAACAAATAAGTTCTTGTTAAAAACTAACCAAAATTAAAAATAATTATATATCAGTATCAGCATCAGCTATCGGCCAAAATTAGTTGAAAATTATCGGCATATCGGATATCGGCAAAAAATCCAATCCAATCGTGCATCCCATGAAAATTTGTTTTTCTGTACAGCTCAAAAAATAGATCATGGTCCTACAGTATCAACGCCAATGTAATGGGTTCGATTCCTAGGGAAAGCAAGCACTGCTAAAATGTAAAAGAGTACATTGAAAGCAATGTAAGTCACTTTGGATAAAAGTGTCTGCCAAATATGTAAATCTACTTATCCAACTTCTTATTTTCACCTAAAAATTTTAATTCTGTCATCATTTACTCACCCTCATGTCGTTCCAAACCCATAAGACTTTCGTTCATCTTTGCAACACAAATGAAGATATTTTTAATGAAATCTTTTGAGAGATTTCTGCTCCCCTATTGACAGTTTACACAAATACCACTTTAACGCTTCAAAAAGTTCATAAAGAGATCATAAAATTAATCCATATCCAATTGAGGAGTTTAGTCCAAATTTTCTGAAGAGGCTCGTTTGCTTTATATGATGAACATTTATTTTGACTAAACCACTTAATTCATATGGATCTATAGACTGCTACAGAAGTGACAGAAATCACTCAGATTTCATTATCAAATATCTTCATTTGTGTTCCGAAGATGAACAAAAGTCTTACATGTTTGGAACAACATGATGGTGAGTAAATGATGACAGAATTTTTTTTTTTCGTTTTTGGGTGAACTAACCCTTTAAACTCTAAACCAAATTTATAGTAGTTGCAGAAGAGAAAATAAATTTTTCATTTCCTTAACCCCAACCTTCACTGTTATCTAGCTGACGGTAATGTCAGCAGATGAGACTAAGCAACCCACAGTAATCAAGTACACACTGTTTCCTCTAAAGGCACTTCATGTCAGAATCAGCTCTCACGTTTTACACTGTTTACCTTTTCATTCATGAGCTTATGTTCAGTCAAAACACACTGTGTGTGGCATAGGACTTATCTGTGTTTTGATACTCTCACATAAACAGTTGCCTTTTTTAGCTGCCAAGCGTCTCAATAGTCGTGTCTTGCCTTGCGTTGGAATCATTTCCTAACGTTTGGTACTTTTTTCCTTTATTTTGTCCATGTTGATTAATTACCCCTCGGCTGCATTGCAGGCGAACCAAAACGTCAAAGAGAACTCAAATGAAATCTGTCCAAAGTCTCCACCTCCGCTCAAAGTCTTTGTGATTCCTGACCAAACAAAATGAGATGAAAGAGGGCTTGTTCAGACATTGACAACTGAAAACAAATACATCTCTTCTGATGACGCTCGTCCCATTAGGCTGTAACATCTGCTCGAAAGCTTACGTGCAGTAATCATATTCAGTATTCAGCTAACATTGTGGGTTTGAGAGTCTGGTTTTTCTATTTGAAGACGAAATGCCAGGTGTGAAGATGGCAAAATAGGCAAAACTCTCCCACTCGAGATTATATTTAAGGGATTATGGAGTACATTGTAGATTAAAGGTTCTACTGTTCTCTTGACACGAACGCTTCCAATTTCCAGTTCCCAGCTTCAAGAATGTACTATATCGCATGTTGTCTGTAACATAGGGTTGCTAGGATGTACTGCATAGTGCTGAAAACACAATGAGATCATCAAGACCCAGCCCAAAGTGCATTCAGTGATGAGACACTTAAAATAGTGCATTACTGCTTGGTTCAGTTTAAAGTCAATGTAAAAATGCATTTGCAACCCATTTTACTTTCTAATGTGACGCATTCCTGAGTGTAACACAATATTTATTGAGAAAAATGTAGGACCCGACTTGATTTGGTCTATTAGTAATTGACTGAATCTTTAAAAGGTGTTATATACATGACAAGTGGTTGGAGGTGAAGAGGTTAAAAAGTAAGAAGGATTGGTGATATCAGCCAAAAAGTAAAGTTCCAGTCATTTTTTTTGTTTGTTTATCTTTGTTTTATTTATTTATTTATTTATAAGTAATAAACAGTGAACTTAACACAACTTAAATAGGAGGGCCAATGAGTGTAATTAAATGACACACACCTGAACCAAAATGACAATAATCAGATATGAGGGAAAATTAGGTCGCACAGAGCACATGGGGAAGGAAACACAACAAAACAGGTCCTTGAGGTGTGACAGTTCACCCCCCGACCTCGCGCCACAGGAACAAAGGGAGGGATGGAGGGGGAAATAGGAGGAGGACAAAGGAGTGGATATGGGATGGTGACGGGATGGCAAAGGGCTGGCAGGTAGGCAGGCAGGCAGAAGGAGGTTCAGGAGGTGGCCGGATGACCGGGAGGAGGACAACCAACAGAGTCCAGGGTGGTGATGACGGAGGGAGGATCCAGGGAGAAGACAGGAGGAGCCAGGATGGACAAGATGGAGGGAGGAACCAGGGAGGAGACAGGTAGGAGCAGGAGGAGCCAGGAGGGACCCAGGCCACAGCCATGATGGCGGCCCACGGTGGAGCCGACGGAGGGAGGAGCCATGGTGGAGGAAGGGCTGATGACCAGGGAGCCGACCGCCGGCGGGAGAGCAGGTGGTGGTGGAGCCCGAGGCGGAGAGCCAGGGCGACGGGGAGGATCCAGAGGGCCAAGGCAGAGCAGATGTCTGTCGCTCCGGCTCCACTGTGGCCTTCCGGATCCCCGCCTCTGCCTCAGTGGAGCCGGAGCGACAGAGGACCAAGGTGGAGCCGGAGGGAAGGAGGAGCCTGACAGAAACGGAGGGACGAGGTGTAGCCGGAGGAGTGGAGTCCCGAGGCGGCGGATGGTCGACGACAGACCAAGGCGGAGCCGGAGGGACGAGGGAGCACTGCGGAGCTGGTTGACTGACGGGCCACTGCAGAGAGGAGGGAGCTTGGAGCCATGGTGGAGCCGCTGGGTCGAAGGGCTGAGGCAGAGTCCAGGACTCAGAGTCTGGAGGCGGAGACAAGGTATCCTACGAGGTGTAGCCAGAGGAGTGGAGTCCCGAGGCGGCGGATGGTCGACGACAGACCAAGGCGGAGCCGGAGGGACGAGGGAGCACTGCGGAGCTGGTTGACTGACGGGCCACTGCAGAGAGGAGGGAGCTAGGAGCCATGGTGGAGCCGCTGGGTCGAAGGGCTGAGGCAGAGTCCAGGACTCAGAGTCTGGAGACGGAGACAAGGTATCCTCCAGCCACGACGCCGATGGAGACTGGCAGACCCGTGGTGATCCCACCGCACAGATGGTGGCCTGAGGGTGAGCAGAGGGGCTGCCAGGAGACAGCGGTGGCGATGGTGAGGACTGATATAGAGGAGGTGGGAGAGGAAGGCTGGGCAGGAGTTCAGGATGATCCGGGTGCTTAGGAATGGTGTGTGCAGCCCACACACACACTACAAGGCCACTGCCAGCACCGGGAGCACCAGTGATAGGGGAACAATCTCCATAGTCGTTTCAGGACTGGCAAATAGTTCATGGCAGACAGATAGTTCAGACGAAGGCGGGAGAAGAGGGGGCATGTCTGCATAAATATCCAAATCAGATTCCACTGAGCTCGGCTCACCCTCAGCCATGGTGCAGTGGGCAGAGCTTCCCGCCGTGCTGTCGCTGTCCATGACACTCTTCCCCGTGGCAAGCTCTGTAGCCAGCTCTCGCACCTGTTCTGACGTGTTGGACTCTAGCTCCGGGGTGATCCTCAGCACTGTCGCTCCAATGGCTCTGGCTCTCCGTCAGCGGTGGGCTCAGGCTCTTGCTCCGTGCAGCGGGGTGATGTTGGGCTGGTCTCTGGGTCGAGCAGCGTTCTAGATCGGGGCCGGATGCTCTCCAGACACCGAACGATCGCCTCCCTCCAGTTCAGAATACAATTGAATACAATTAATTATCATTGTGTTATTATGATATGCGTGTAGAGGTCATTATTAAATTATGGATTAAATTAATGTGTACATTTATATATATGGCAATGTTAATTACGGCAGGCAAATAGTGCGGAGTTTTTTAATACACTGGTTAATAAGTCTATAATTTTTATAGAAAATACTAATAAAAATGGCACAGCGCTATACTAGCGTTAGGTACAAAACGCTAGCTTCTGTACGTAAAACCGTTAAGGTTATTCACACTGTGCATGTCTGTATGAACTTTGGCTCTCTCCTGACCTCTGTTTATATCTTAGCTTAAGCATATACTGCTAATGTAAAAACATCTGCAGGAAATGCAGCACAGACTGGAAGCTGCAGCTCCTGTAGGAATGAAATCACCCCAAGCCAGATGATGTATTGGGCCTGACAAAGCACGGCTGTCCCGCCAATTGATCAGTCAGAGCTACTGAGTCTAATTGATGTTGCTGTGTGGTCAGAGCAGCACCCACATGATGCAGAGACTGCATGAGAGGGGGTTGGGGGCAATGTGATCAAGGGGCTAATACTGGAACATGATGCTCATATTGACCTCTCTCTCAGTTTGTCTACCTAGTTTTCGCTATAGATTCCTTTTGCAGCATATGTTTGAAATTATTGTGGATATTTCTTTATAGCTTCCATATGTTCCCTATGAAGAAATGTTAAACATCATGATAGAAACAAAAAACATACTAGCATAAGGTGGTGTTTGGCACATGGTAGCTGATTGTTGTTTGTCCGAAGTGGTTAACCAGTCCTACCCAGCTTGACCAAGATGGTCAACCAGCTCGACCCCAGCCTCACCATATGGTAGTCATGCTGATCCACCATCTGGACCAACTTGGGCCAGTTAATGACCATAAATGTTACCAATTAAAGATGATTTTAGCAGAAGATGGCTATGCTATTCTGGTCTATAAATATGACTGTTCCCTTGTTTTTTTAAGGAAAAGCACAAATTTAATGTTACGGTGAGCACTTACAATGGAAGTGAATGGGGGCAATTTTTGAGAATTTAAAAGCACAAGTGGGAAGCTGTTAAAACCTTGAAAAACGTTTCTGTTAAAACTAGTGAATTATTTGAACTAAACAATTTGAACTGTTTGTGTTGTGTTGTCATTGCAGCGTAGTGGTAAAATTGGGTATAGCTTTAAACAGAAAAAGGTTAGGAAGACATTTTTCACAATAAAATGGTTAACATGCTTAGTGTTTTCATCTTTTGGCCAGTGATATTTTAGTATTATTTATATACTATTGTAGTATTTATTCATATTTCAATTAATATTAATAAATATTTTTATATCTTCAGTTTTCATTTTTTACATTTTTATATTTAATTTGGTTATTTATCTATTGGTTTTTTATTATTTGATTTTATTTAATTTGTTTTAGCAAGATGCGCAGTGAAGAATTAGCTCTAAAAAGGCATGGACAGTTATTTTTGCGCCTGACCTTATTAAATATGCATTTGTAGGAGTTTCCCTTTCAGACGCAAAATTTATGGGAAGAGAGTATTAAAATGAATCACACAATGCGATTTACTAACGTTCGTGCACGTCAAATTACTGGTATTTGCACCATTATTTAACGCCCAAAAAAGCATGTCTTAAAGCAGGTGGTAATTTACGCTGCTCTTGGTAGATTGCGCTGGTCATTATGGAAATGATCTGGCTGCGTCTGTGTTCTTTAATGTGCACATTGTCAGTAAATCACATGCAGAATTTTCCCCTCCCATCAGCGCTTTTATGGATTTGCGCTCTAACGCAACTAACTCCCTGTTTAGTAAATCTGGCCCTTAGTGTTTCAACTTAAACAAAAATTTGAAATGTTACATTTTTGTCAAACGAACAAACAATAAATAAATAAAAATAATAAATAAAAATCCTCTTGTTTCTTTTTTTTAATTAATTTATTCATTCGTTTGTTTGTTTGTGTGGTAATTAACATTATGCCAGTTCTGTCAATTGAGTTGGACTTGAGTTGGTACTAAATATACCTATTGTTTGTTTTTTGTCTACCAGGCAAAAACTGTAAATCACCTAAAGCAATACTGCACCTCTCCTGAATGTCCGTCCCATAAACATTATGCCAAAGCTTAATATTTTCAGTTAGAACAATCACCAAACCCCAAATATGAACAACACCAGAGCAGATGCAATGCATAAAATAGAAAATGGTGCAATATAGATTTTCCTGTTCCTCGTTAAATGGATTGACTCATACAGTTAGTGAGATTACTATGATGGGCACTAACATACTAGAAGGCAGAATAGATAAGCACATATGGGCCGTAACACCACCAGTATCGCTGTTCTCTGATAAGCCGTTCCATTATGCTGAAGAGTATCCCCAAAATGACCAGAGATGCTATTAAGGGCTGACGTCAATCTCATTAAGGAAAATGGATTCTCCCAATTTAAGGAATGCAAATGGTTCCTGGCATGCCATTTGGGATTTGACGTATTGTTGTCTGAGTGTTCATGGGACCCGGGAGACAATAGCAGGCCGTCTTGTCTGGCCGTAGGTTGTTTTGGAGAAGTCATAACTGAAGTCAATTTTCTGAAGGCACTTTTCCTTAAGTACTGTCTCTCACTGACACTCACTGAAAACTGCTTTTCACTTTTAACCAGCCAGGCATAAAAACCCGCTCTGGAAGGAAAGTGAGCCCGGTCACTCCTTCCAAAAGGCCTTTTATTAATATCACTTCTGGAGTGATAAGCATTTTTTTTGGTTATGGTACTAATGTTGGTGGTTGAAGGAGCACAGAAATCATTCCGATATCCAACAGTATTCCATTTTCAACCTAAAAGTATCTCTGTGCTGAACGTTTTTCTCCGTTTTTTTCCCCTACATCGAGATAAAATGTTATCATTGGGTCATACCTAATTTTGCATTCAATGTACAGTATATCACATTATCAGTTGTCCTTGGATGACTTTTGTAGTGAGGCAACATGGACAGGAAATGAGATCAAGATAAAGGCTGCCTTGTCCCTCTCTCCACACCGGGCCTACTAATTTTGGACTGCTGAGACCCAGCAAACTAATTGTATTAGATTGTGATTGCCCAATAAGACAAAATGTGATGTATATAGGCTACAGTGGGGTTCAATGCTTGTGCATTTTTTTTAAACAAAACCTTAAATTATATTATATATTAAACTAAAAATTTATTAAATACATTTTCATATACTGATTAAATATTACAGTTTATTTATTAAGAATTTTTAATTTATTAAAATTAGTAATATATTTTTTTTATTTGTTATTTTAAAGAAACATTTAATATTGACATTCTGTTTGTATAAAATGACAGGATAGGTTTTCACTTCTTGTCCGCATTTTAGCAAATTGTCACCAAAAACACTCTTTTTTGATTTCTGAAGTGTTTAAATTTTATCCCGAATTTTGCTCCTTTATGAATTTCTGTTGGTTAAGGGCTAGATGGTTGCCTGATGGCTATATGAATAAATTATAAATTATAAATAAAAAAATAAGAATGACGTTTAAATGTTAAAATGTAATCCATGTATAATAACCAGATGTATAGAAATGCGTTTCCATTTTGCTCTTTTTATTAAAGTCTGCATGGAATGAAAATTGGCTCTATTTTCTAAATTATTGATTTTACTTTTAACGATTCATCCATTTATGTGTTTTGTTTCTTTTTTTTTTTTACATCACCATTTTCAGTCAACTCATAGTTCAATTCATCTTCCAATGAAATGACAGACTTGTCCAATCATTTAGTCTAATTAAACAAATTTTCTTACATTCATCCACAGTTTTGCATTCTGCAAAATCTGCTTCCATCCAATCAAAAACCAATGGATAAATGCAATTCCCTGTCCAAAATTTTATTTTATTTTTTATTTTTATTCTTTTTTATTTTTGCTAATCTGTTTCAATCAGATTGATGTCACAGAAGAAAAGATCTGTCAAAACTTCCATAGCAACCTTAAGAACCAAATGATATTTTTTCCGGTTTCTTTAAACGGAAGCCAATAAACCAACCAACTTATTTCCTTGGCATGGTCAAGTCAATGTAAATCAGAAGGCCTATTACTCATCCTAATTCTGTCACTGAGCATCACAGATCTTTCATGGGTTGGGTCTCCTTATTACTTGTCATTCCATTTGCAATTAGCTTCAAGATAATCAAACGCAACACAGCCGTGTGCCATTCCCTGCACTGCACTAAAATGCCTTTACCTCATTGCATTAGTGCATATCACATGACAGATGCAAACCATCTCAATCTGAGCACCTCATTCCCCCGTCTCACTTTCCCGCTCTCAGAGGAGGGTCACAAAGTGCACTTCTTCACCAAATCAATACAGAAATGGCGGTTAGTGGACTCATATACACAGCACTCTGAAGCAACTGGAGGAGTTCTGCCCCATGTAGCCTTGGGAGCTTTGGGCTCCTGAGAAACAATGGACTAATTGAAGGCCTACAGCAGACCCCTGACACTGTGGCCTGGCCTGGTCGTGTTCTGTTGTTCAGAAGACAAAAGAAAAAAGAAGGGCTATCTTCTATCTTCTCTCTGTACATCTCTCCATGTGCCCCAGGCAGCAATTTTGGCCTTATTTATGACCCAAAATCAGTCCCATTCTCTGTACCGAACTGTTATCACATTACATGCCCAAGCTTAGTAGCCAATCAGACCCCAATGACAAACCAGAACTGTGAAGAGTTGTAACATCTCTACTAAGTCTGTTCATTAAACTCATAACTTAGTTTTGCCTATCTAGACAATTTTTAAGACATCACAGTCTCTAAAGCTGTCTCAAACAATAGGCAAATTATGCTGCTTTCTAAGACCTAATTTTGGCCATTCTGGCAGCATTGCAGATAATCCCAGAATGCACTGCAACAAACTTAGTGGAAAATGTTTGACTGAGTTCAAAGAAATTGTATTCTACCTGTATTCTGTTAAAGGGTTAGTTCACCCAAAAATGAAAATTAGCCAGGACAGTTTTTAATATAACTCCGATTGGATTCGTCTGAAAGAAGAAAGTCACATACACCTAGGATGCTTTGAGGGCGAGTAAAACACAGGCTAATTTTAATTTTTGGGTGAACTAACCCTTTAAGTCTCGCAAAATATCAATACAAAAATAGTTAATATATACGCATTAACTGTAACTTTGCTGGCATGAATCAGACAAGGACAATGGTGTAGCGAAACCGAGTGTAGTTTTATTTCCAATGGTGATGACCCAAAAACAAACAAACTATGACCTTAATCCTAGATGTCAACCAAAAGATCAATATAATTTATGAGCTTGACTAATGACCTTAAGTGGAACTTTTGGCGCTTTTCCACTGCATGGTACGGCACGGTACGGCTCGGTACGGTT
>NW_015505350.1:1937092-1968882 GCF_001515645.1 Sinocyclocheilus grahami
GTACAGTACCTGGTACCTGGTACTTTTTTTTTAGTACCACTTCGGTTGGGGTTCCAAGTGAACCGTACCGTTACCAAAACGTGACGTGTAAACTCTGCTGATCACGGATTGGCTGGAGAGAATCGTCACTACCTGCGTCACTAACACAAAAGAACCTCTAGATTTAAATCAGCACAGCCAGCGAAGGATCGAACGCAACTGTTTTGAACGAGCGCACCTTTTTTTTAACAACCAAAAAGTTTTGTTGTCTGTTGCGGAAGAACAGACGTTCCTCTCGTTGATAGCAGAGGAGCAGATCCAGCGAGAGCTTGATGGGGCGATGCGGAATGAAAAAGTTTTTTTAGGAGTCGTGGTAGTAGAGGCGGCGCAACTATAATGACATGTGAATAATCCCGCCCACTCTAAAGCGGTACTGCAGTGGAAACGCAAACCGTGCCGAGTCGAGCCGAACCGTGCCGTGCCGTACTGAGCCGTACCGAGCCGAGTCGTACCAAGCAGTGGAAAAGCGCCAATAGAGAACAGCATAAAGTACCTTAATGCACAACAAAGTACCATGGCAGGGCTTAAATATAAAGGTGTATTCAATCTGAAGCGCTGCTGTGCAGACCGATCTGTGTTTTACATCAAAGTACCGCTAGAGCAATTCGAAAGCATATGGAGCCGTCTGCTCTCTAATCGCTCTTGCGGCATTTTGAAGTTATACACCGTTTGGTCTGTGCAGAGCCGTTTCACATTTAACACTATAGCCCTGTACGCACAGGATTAGTATTACCTGGTGACCTCTAGTCATGTGTAATAATTGCGGAGGTTGTCTGTGATCTTAATCCCGTGCAAATTGGCCATGTCAGTAATTTGTCATTTGTGAAAATTCCCCCCGCAAATGATCTACCATATTTTGCCGAACACCAAGGTCCTGTGATAATATTAGTCTCCTGCGAATTGGCATCGCTGTGATTTGTCCAGGATTTGGCGGGTCGTATATCATTTTTTTTCAAGGTTTTTGTTTCCTGTGCGCCTTTTTATCCATCTTTCTCGAAGAATGGAGGCTGCGTTGGAGTGTTTTGATAGTATTTTGGGTGCTGGGTCATATTGTTATATGCGCACACGAAATTCAGATGTGTGTGTGGGGGGGGTGATTTCTAAATCACACGAGGTCCCATGTGATAATACTAATCCCGTGTGAATATGGCTTAATAAAACAAATAGAGATGAACCAATAAGAGAAGATAACTATGAGATAAGACAAAAAAACACTGAAACATGACATGAGAAACAAATAGTAACCGGAAGTCAAGTGACATGAAACAGGAAACACATGATTGAAAGTAAAATACATGACATAAAAAACATGACTAGATAGACCTGAACTGAAAACATGAAACATGAACAAAAATCTAGACAGACGGGATATTAATTAGCAGTACAAAATGTGTGTATTTGTCAGTATCTGTGTAGTTTCTGTGCTTATTAGAGAATCACATTAGCTTACTCTAATAAGCACAAAAACAACATAGAAAACACAGTTCCAAAGTTAAACGTTAACATGTATTTGTGTTCTGTGTATTATTTGAGCTTATGTGTATCATGTTAGCTTAACAACATGCTACTGGCAAACACTTGGATTTCAATATTTGCATGTGCTATTTATTTTTGAGCTTATTAGAGTATTACATTAACTTAGCAACGTTAACGACAAACTCTTGGAACTCAATATTGTCTGTGCTGTGTATTTTTGTACTCATTAGAATATCATGTTAACTTGGCAAAATGGTAATGTCAAACTTTTGGAGTGAATCCAAAATCACATACTGTCTGAGTAGCTACAACATTTGAATTTGAACTTAATTTCCTGACTGTTAAAAAGTACATTCTATATAATATGAATATAGGTGAATGAAATTCAGACGTACTACTTCTGCCATGTTCCGCCAATCCTCTCCTAAATTGATTCTGTTATGTTCGTGTTTATCAATGTAAAGATGCTTTGACAGTCTATATGTATAAAGTGCTACAGAAATAATGGGGATTTGACTGTGGTATGTCTTTTTCAGCCTATAAGGCTATCATGTTAACTTAGCATTAACATGAGCATTAGCTTAGCGACATGATAATGTCAACTCATTTAAAAGCTTAGCCATGTGTTAGTTGAGTCTCTCATGTACTTTGAGCGATATTAATTTGTATGATGCATATTAGCCATGTTGCTGCCTATGTAGAACATTCCAAATCGATCATGGTTAGAATGCTGCCTTTGTGAGCAGTAGGCAACAAGCTTAGTTTTAGAACAGAGCACAATAGTTAAAGTTCAGTATGTAATGTGCCCAACAATTCCCAGGATGTGTGGATAGAAGCTTTGCTCCTCATTGCTGCAAGTATGCAGTACTACAGTGCAAGTGCAGTAGACCTGCTTTTCCGCCCACTCTGTATGTCTTTCTCTTTCCCCTCTTACTCTCTGCCCTTCTCAGGGGCAGATCGTAGTGGTTGTAGGAGGGGGGTCAAATGCACTTCCTGGTTTTGGCTCACAGCCTGGTCTATTTTAAGTTCAGAGGCCTGAGATTTTTCTTTGGCGAACCCATACAGTACAAATCAGGGACGTCACAGAGAAACAGCCCAAAGCAAAGGCCATGATGTTCACATAGCGCTGCAATGACGTAGAAAAACAGATACCAATCAAGTGGCTTGCAGTCTCAGAATAATCATTCTTGCAGTCTTCTGTGAATGCCGATTCAGTGTTCCCGCTCCTCCTGAAGACAGATGCGACATCTATATTGACTGGATTTAGGAATGCACACATGCATATTACTGGCCAAAACCCACAATTGACTTTTTTCTTGACTTCATAGCTCACTGCAGGAAAATGGACGAAACGTGGCTTATGTTATTGAACTTTATAGATCCAAAAAAGCAGCATGTTGCTTGGGGTCAATAAATCAAATATGGTGAACTTCTCACGTTCAGATGATCAATGTCCTGCTGCTTTTGTGACAATGTTGAGTGTTTGCCCAAGGGTTATGAGGTAACTCACGGTGCACTAAAATTAAAGCAAAACTGCTTGTCTAATTTCCATTGGTTGTTGTGTATCTCAAATTCCTAAAGGTTTGTTTTTCTTGTTTCTTCTTATAGATGAGAGATCGTCAACCACCCACATTTCCCGCTCATTGGCTAATGATCTGGGTGGCTCTCTGGCTCCGCTGATTGGTGAACGTAAA
Organism: Sinocyclocheilus grahami; assembly: GCF_001515645.1. NCBI lineage: Eukaryota > Metazoa > Chordata > Actinopteri > Cypriniformes > Cyprinidae > Sinocyclocheilus > Sinocyclocheilus grahami. The sequence continues at coordinate 1,940,302 of NW_015505350.1, forward strand.
ACGTCTGTTCCGGCCCACTCCAGCCAGCCAATGCTTTTCACATTCGACATACCTGTACGCCACTCCCATAGTACTCTGTCTAATAGTGCTCCTCAGGACTACCTCTTCCTCCATCAGTGCATGAGCCGCAAGAGTGAGAGTGCACGGTAAGAGCCATATTCTCTGGAGATGTGCTCATATTACTCCCTTTATAGCTTACAGACCGAAAACACTAGCTAGACATTGTCTTCAGTACTGGAAGCACTTTATTTCAACATGCAGAAAAAAGCAGAATTGATTTCAAGGTCAATAAGTCTCAGATAAAGTATCAGATAAATTGACCTTTTTAGGATAGGGAATGTTTAGGTTGTAAAATGGCATGTGGTGTGATTCCCCAAAAACAACAGAATATATTTCAATATTGGATAAATATATAATGATATTTGTTAAAAATACTCAAATTTCCAATGATTCGGAGATGCTCCTGTCAAGCTCCCTCAACCATCTCACACTCTTTCACTCACACACATATGCATCCATACAGAATGCCGCCTTTGTTTATAATCCAGACACGAATCGTCCTTCATATAAAGAGCTGTCATGTACTGATGCATGATCTCTAGAGAACCGAGCATAGATCAAAAATCATGTAATGAAAATTATGCTGGATATTGATAAACCATTATGATAGAAAATAGTTGCTGATGTCAGTGGATCGGACGCTGATGCTTTGGAGGCGTTTGTGTAAAAGACAGAATACAGTGTTAAATGCACACAAATCTCAATAAATGACTGATCCTAACTTATTTTTTTACATTGCAGCATTATTTTTATGGCAGCTAAATACCCCTCAGTATCTGCTGGATATTTATGATTAATATTATGTTTATTTCAATAAATAATTATGTATTTCAATAAATTGTGAATATTTTTATATTATTCAAATTGTAAAGTATACATTGCCTTTCATAGCAAACTGGTCGTTTTTAAGACAGAATTTTTTTCATTGCTGTATTACAGTAATGGGAATGTTTTTTGTTTCTGAATTATGGTAATTCCCCATATTTCAGTAAATATGCTAAAAGTATGCTAAATTGGAATAAAAAATAATGTCTCAAAGACTCGAAGCAAAGCATTTTTAGCAAAAAAACATTTGGATTTGGGGTCAAATATGGCCCTCTGTACATATACCGGTTTTAATTCTTGTCATCTGTCACTTGGATATGAGATCATCTTTGCAGGGTTAGGTTTGATGTTATTAGGTCATAAGCGAACGTGTTTTGCTTTAAACAAACACCTTCCTACAAATTCAGGAGCAGGCGGTGACGTATTGTATTGTTTGCAGAAGGATTCACTTACAGGATGTGCTCATCAGTCATTTCATCCTGATTCACTTCCTTTGATTATAATCCTTGTGAAATAATGCCAAATGAAATAGAATTGTGTTATAATGCCTCTGGATAATCAACCCATCAAAGGGTTTACTATGCCTACCATTTATTTCATCCCCCAAACTAAGTCTCTTCACACAATAATTTGACTTAAAACCTGCAGAAAGTAAACAAACTCTGTTTTATCCCATGTGTACCAGGCATGCCAGGGGAATGCCCATGATATTCATAATCACTACCCAATATAGAGTGTCATAAACACTCTCATCATACATCATCATGCACTAGCAGTCAATACATTTATACAGCAGACATAAAAAAACTCCCTCTGTAAATTATAAGAGACAGACAACTCTACTGCCTCCAGTGGTTGAATCTTAATATTACACAAATACTGTTTTGTTTTTTGTGTGTACTTGCATCCAGTGTTATTATTAACTGAAAGTATTAAAAGTAATTTTCCTTAATTTTAAATAAAATACAAATATTGAATGAAAAACTTAAAAAATATATATAAAAAATGCTGTCTTGGCAACTAATTGAAATAAGTTGAAGTAATAAAATTACTAAAACTGAAATACGCTAAATATATATCTGAAAAAGGGCAAAAACATGAAATTAATCAAACTAAAATGACAATGCAAAACAAGAAATACAAATAAAAGTTTTTAAAATATTAATACAAATCAAAATATAAATTATATTAAAAAACTATTTTTTAAAAGACCCCTTGGCCATAGCATATTAGAATTATATACTTACTTTTTTATTTAGTATAGAGTGTGAATACTGTGCACATTTGAGCTGCATTGGATTTGCCAAAATATGCACTATACAGAGCACATTACATGCAATACTGTATCCCACAATGCAATGCATTCGACTTGACCTTCCATTTCTAGTGTGAGTTGTAAGTAAATTTAAGACAATGCAAAAAAAATAAAAAATCCCTCCAAGATGATAACTGCATGCCACACATAAACATAACGAGGTCATGTGACCTCGAAGACATTCTTTTTTTAGATTAAATTTCCAATTAATTTATGAGATTTTGACACAGATGTTATATTGTGGTTGATATTAAAAGATTCAACCTGCAGTGAGTTCAATGTCGTAAATATAGTTTGCCGTGTCAACATTTGCATGACTGATTAGTATTATGTATAGCAAAGGCTAATAATAGTTTGGCTGTTGTAGATTCGATTATTTATTTATATAAATAATGGCTATGTGAGAAAATAAGTGATCATAAACTAATGTTTGACTGCTCATCATAAATAACTAACCAATGTCATTTTGGTCCCCAAGGAGTGCCAGTTTCTCGCAGGCCTCGCACAGCAGTCTTCTGGTGGGCAGTGACTCGGCAGTTCAGAGACTCACTCATGGTTTCTCTCACTGTCTGAATGGCATGGGCGCCCAGCTTCACGGTTTCTACAGCCTTCCCAAACCCGGCAAAAATCAGCTTCCCCCTTCGCGGACCGACTCACGTGACGCTTGCTATGTTCTGCCCAGGGGTTACAGCTCTGAAGGGGCATCAGAGCTTGAATCAGATGATGTCTACACCTATAAGACCCCCAATAACACTCTAGCAGCCCCCCAAACAAATGAGCAGCGGGCCCTCGATAACTATGATTTGCCCAGCATTCCTTGCTCCATCTACCAGATCCCCCGCACGTTTGATAAGAACCACAATGCCCTGATGCCATCCAGTGCTGACTCCACAAATGCACCTCCTCCCAGACCTCCCAAACCCAGCCAGGGCTCAGAGACACGGTGGGGCAACCCGCTGTCTGTGGGGGCTCAAAATGGAGAGGTCTCCACAGTGTCCGTCATCCCCAGGAGGAACACACTGCCGGCAGTGGAGAACATCAAGCTTCACAGAGGTAATGTACTCACAATCTGGATCAGGTTTATTAATCTGTTTATCTTAAAGTCTCATCTTCTCTCCTTTCCTCATTTTTTTCTCCTATCTTTTCTCATTTTGGCTGTTTCTTTTTGTCTTATCTGTTCACCTCTGGTCTCTCCTCTCATTTTGTCTCTTTATTTTAATCTTGTCTCTTACTTTATCTCATTCTTGTTTTGTCTTATTTTGTCTCATCTCATCTCTCCTTTTTTTCATCATCACTTCTCATTTTGTATTTCTCCTCTCGTCTCTCCTTTCCTGTTGTTTTGTCTTGTCTCTCCTCCCATCTTGTCTGTTTTAACTTTGTCTCCACCTGTCTCATTCTCATCTTGTCTCACTAATGATCTTCTTTCATCTCATTTCTTCTCATCTTGTCTTTTCTTCCATTTCTTTTGCTTTGTCTCTCCTACTGGTCTCATTTAATTTTTTCTCTTCTTGTTTCATTCTCTTTATTCTCTAGTGTCCTCTCTTCTCTTCTTTTCTGGTTTTGTTTGGACTCTTCTCGTCTTTTCTCCTCTCTTTTTGTTTCATCTACATCTATCTTTTCTCATTTCGTCTTTTTATTTTAGTCTTCAGTCCCTGTTTGTTCTCATCTTGTCTCCTCTTGTCTCTTGTTTTTTTCTCTGTGGTCTCTCCTCTAATTTTGTCTCACCGGTTATCTCATTTTTGTCTCATTGTCTCCTCCCATCTTTCCTGTTCTCTTTTTGTCTCATTCTCATATTCTCTCCTCTCATCTCTCATTTCCTCTTATTTTGTCTTGTCTCTACTCTCATCTTGTTTTCTTTTATGTCCACTTTAAAAAAAGTTAAATTTTATAATAGATAAAATGAGAGGAAATAAGAATAAGACAAGAAAAACAAAAGAAACAATGTGTGAAGAGAGTCTCTTGTCTCCTCGTGTCTCTCCATCTTATATGATTCTTTGTCTTCTTTTATGTCTTTTTTTCTTGTCTCACCCTCATTTCCTCTTTTATTTAGTCTATTTTAAAGTCTTGTCTTGTCTCCTCATCTCTCTTTGTTCTCATCTCCTCTACTTTTCCCATGTTGTCTTGTCTCTTCTCTTTGCTCTACTAATTTAGTCTGATCTTCGCTTATTTTCTCTCATCTTGTTTTGTCTCTCCACTTGATCTCATCTGGTCTCTTCTCTCATCTTTCCTATTCTCTAATGCTCCTTAAGCTTTATGAACTCATTACATGACTGTAGATCAGTGTTATTACCAATTGATTTACCTCTCTACACTTATTAGGCAGCCAATTAAGGCTTTCAGCTCAATGTTGTTGTTTTTTTACCTTTCCACTATCTTTCCTTCTGTTTCTTTTCTGAATGTGTATGTCTGATTTGAAACCAAGGGGCAATCTGGTCAAGGTTTACTCTGCTCTGCTAGGAGGCTAATGAAATTCAAGCCATGCAGGCAGCCCCAGAATTGCTTGTTCCGGCCTGATAAGCAGTGAAAAAAACAGCAGACACAATTCAGTGTTTTCCTAGTGGTTTGGGCTCAGCAAGGCCAGACTAGTGTGTCTGCAGGAACAGGAAGTGACCTTTTGACTATCCTCGCCTGATTCCCACACCTGTGGTGGCAATGCGTAATATAAAGAAAATGGCCACATAAGTAATGCCTTTGTGTGAAAGTGTTACAGAATTGAATGCTAGATCATTTACAAATCCAGTCTGATTTGTACAGAATGAACAGCTTATGTGTCTTATGACTTTTCCTTTGATTGTGACCAAGGCTTGAGGTAAACATTTTCCTGAACTCCTTACAGGGTGGACTTGTTTTTACATGGATTTTTTTTGTACTTGCTCATGTGTTTTAGGATCCTCTTTTGAGACCAGCAGTCACCAAAGGCCAGTCTATTTCAACAATTCTGGTCAGTCAGTGGAGTCTGTAAATGATGGCTCCACCTCATACCTGGTAAAGCAGCTTCTATATCAAATCTACATCTAAGGGTCATTCACAAGAAAATGTTGCCTTTGTGCCTTATTTTTGAAAAGGTTACTACTGAACTTTCAAGACGTCACGTCATATTTTTCAAGCTCAATTTGAAAGTAACAGGGCCATAAGCACCATAGACCCATGCAGGGAGCTATATTACATTTAAAATGTTTTGGGCTAGACGGTTACAGGGTTGAAGGGAAGTGCAAAAATATCGAATAATGTACAAATATCAGTGCAACACAACATATTACTTATAGTCAGCGCTTTGTGCCTACTAGTAAATTTAAAGGGATAGCTCACCCAAAAATGAAAATTCTGTCATTAATTACTCACCCTCATGTCATTCCAAACCTGTAAGACCTTCGTTCATCTTTGGAACACAAATTAAGATATTTTTGATGAAATGTGAGAGCTCTCTGACCCTCCATAGACACGTTGTTTACGCTTTGATCTGAACGTAAACAACGTATCCGCATACATACATTGCATACGTTGTTTACGTATGTGAGACTCTCCAAAATGTCGCTATAGGGTGACACGGAGGAGAAGAATTGTTGAATAAAGTCGTTATTTTTGTTTTCTTTGCGCACAAAAAGTATTCTCGTAGTTTCGTAACATTACGGTTGAACCACTGATGTCACATGGATTATTTTAACGATGTCCTTGCTACATTTCTGAGCCTTGATCGTGTTAGGATCCTTGCTGTCTATTTTGATGAATCTCAGAATTCATCAAAAAATATCTTAATTTGTGTTCCGAAGATGAGCGAAGGTCTTACGGGTTTGGAACGACATGAGGGTGAGTAATTAATGACAGAATTTTTGGGTGAACTATCCCTTTAAATACAATGTTTAATATAGTTTGTATTGTATTGAAATAATTTCTGTGTAACCATTACAGTTTAATTGCAATGACTTACAAATTAAAAAATGTACATTTTATTCTAAAATCACTTGAGCATTATACACTAAATGTGACTAAGAGTCACATCTATCAAATAATGTGATTAAGTTCAGTATGCTGTTAATTATATCCGTAGTAAGTCATAAAGACACAAATGGCACCATTTCCTGACAATGACCTCATAACTCACAGAGTCACAAACTGACAATAACAAGTCTATTCAAACTGCACACGAACAAATGGTGTGTGTCACAGTGGTTTCCACCACTGATCTGGAAACTGTGTAAGCTGGATTGTTCTTCTTTCTTTTACAGAGAACTAAAGCCCCATTGACCCGCTCCGATAGTGCCGGCTCTGAGGATAACTATGTACCCATGAATCCCGGCTCGTCCTCCTCCCCTCTCAGTGCTGCCCTGGCTGACAGTCCTAAAAATAATTATATTCCCATGAGCCCAGGTCCTCACCATTTTGATTTCCCAGGATTTTCAGCGACGTTGCCGGCCAGGAAGGGCAGTACAGCATCACTATGTCTCCGACCCGGCCGACTCAGTGACGTCACACCGCCACCAATTAACCGCAACCTTAAACCCAAACGGACAGGTGAGTGGCACTAACACAAGTTCTCATGTTTATTTTCTGTCTTTGTTGAAAACATGAATATTCAATAAAGATTAGAAGAACAGTTTGATTAATTTCTATTGCACAATTATTTTACACATAAAACAAGATGATTGTTTGTCTTGGTTTGCAGCAAAACCAACACCTCTTGACTTAAGGAACAATGGCATCATTGATGAACTTCCCTTCAAGAGCCCCATCACCATGTCTTGGATCAGACCCACGTGAGTGGGTCTCCCAATTTAGAACATAATTTTGCAGTGCTATTATTCATAGTTACAGTAATAAAGTAAAACTGCAAGTGAAAGCATACTGAAATGATTAAAAACATTGTGTTAACACCTTATTTTAATCAGTTAAATAGTAGTCTTGCATAGCCAGCCACACCTTTGCCTGATGACATAAGGTCTGGGCTCTATAGCCAACGACCGCCCACTTTCATAGGGAGAGACTGTCTGACCGCAAAAGTCTGCATGAAAACAGTTTGTTCTCAGAATTTTAACTTTTTCCGTGCTAGCATTTTTAAAAACAGTTGCTAGCCACTGCCAGCATTTTTCATCATTTTCACAAAATTTTCATGGCCCCTAGAATATTTAGTTGTTTTGTCAAAAGAAAGAACAAAGCCTTTTATTCTAGCTTCATGTATTCTGTTTTCATCACCACTTGAATATGGGTAAGATTCATAAAAGAAAGCAACATTTTGAACAAAAAGCTGAGAAAATCATGTTTTTGGTCAAAATTTCTGTCAATGGCTGGAAGTGTTTTCTTACAAATGATGAAAAATTTTGTCCATGGTGGAAAGAGTTAATCAATCTAAAATGAATAAGCAAATCTTGAAAGAATAATGATTTCAATGTCATATAAGCACCCATATAAGTTTCCCCAATTTTTAGTGTCCACGTGCAATTTGATTGATCCAAATACAGTTCTAACCCTACTTCCCATGAGCAACTAAATGCTCAATTTCAAAAAGTTTGCAAAGTTCTCCTTCACAAAGCTTTTAAAATCCAGCATTTACATGCTCACATGAAGCGCTCAGTGTCAGTCTTAAGGTCCTTACACACTGAGTCCGAAATTTTTGTTTTTCGAATTTCTTTTGTATTTGTCATCCTTTCCTATCAAAATGCATGCTACAGATGAAAACACAGAAAATCAAACCTGATCAGAATTTTTTATGACAGACGAAAGTTTCGAAGGCAGTGTGTAAACATGATTGACAACATGAGGTCGTATTTATTTTTTAACGTGCAAAAATTTCGGACTCAGTGTGCAAAGACCTTTAGTCTGAACATGGTTTTCCTGGCAGACTGTTAAAGACCACCACACATGGTTCCCGGAATTCCTGTAGAATTCAGCCAATCAGATTTAGACTTCAGACTTTGCGATGTTTAGAAGACAAGTTTTGACTAAGACTAGTTATATATATTACATGTTAAGTGTTTTTTTTCTTTACAGGCCTGTGAACTCCATCTCGTCGCAGCCCTGTCGGCCCATTTCGACCCAGAGCATCACCAGCACTGATTCTGCAGACAGTGAGGAGAATTATGTGGCAATGGTGAGGGCAAGAAGTCGAGTTTCAGAATGTGATGAAAAGGCTTGAATGTGTTAGTTACCAAGAATGATAGGGAAAGTCGTGGCCTAATGGTTAGAAAGTCGGACTCATAACCCAAAGGTTGCGGGTTCGAGTCTCGTACCGGCAGGGATTGTAGGTGGGGGGAGTGAATGTACAGCGCTCTCTCCCACCTTCAATACCACGACTGAGGTGCCCTTGAGCAAGGCACCGAACCCCCAACTGCTCCCTGGGTGCAGCAGCATAAATGGCTGCCCACTGCTCCGGGTGTGTGTTCACGGTGTGTGTGTGTGTTCACTGCTGTGTGTGTTCACTTTGGATGGGTTAAATGCAGAGCACTAATTCTGAGCATGGGTCACCATACTTGTCCACATGTCACTCACAATATATACAAGTTCCTCAACTACAGACTACCTTTCAATAAAGATAACATTCTTTGACATTTTTGTGTCAATTTTTGAGAATTATTTCTCAAAAAACGCACTCACAATATATACAAGTTCCTCAACTACAGACTACCTTTCAATAAAGATAACATTCTTTGAGATTTGTTTTTGTGTCAATTTTTGAGAATTATTTCTCAAAAAACATGTTTATTTTTGTGCAGCAAAACCCAGTGTCTACCTCCCCAGCGATGAGTGGCACCAGCAGTCCTGCGCCCAGGAATTGTGGTAATGTGGACTATTTGGCCCTGGACTTTCAGCCTGGCTCCCCTGGTCCACACAGAAAGGTATGTCTAGCAGTTTATATCAAGCAAATGAAAAGCTCATCATCAAACGCTCAAAATTAACCCCCTATTCTAAGACAAATAAAATCATTTTGTGTGAATCTTTGCACTTTCAGTTGTTTGGTTGAATATATTTGATTCCATCACTTCACATCCTTTCACAATCTATACCTTTTTTTTCTTTGGTATAGCCGTCCACCTCTTCAGTGACTTCAGATGAAAAAGTGGACTACGTCCAAGTGGACAAAGAGAAGACACAGGCCCTTCAGAACACCATGCAGGAGTGGACAGATGTGCGACAGTCAAGCGAACCGGCTAAAGGCATCAAGTCCTGATGATTTTCAAATGCGCACACTGAATGTGTCACTCAAAATGCTCTTATACTGTTACACCGTGATACAAACTGATTTACCTGTAACAAAATAGCGAATGATACACCAATTAAAGCCATAGATCCAGTTCGTTTGGTCTTTTGAGGACAAAAAACTCCACTGAACCGTCTTGCCATGCATGTTAGACATGTTTAACCTTTCAAAGTGCAGTGCAACCAAACTTTAGCTACTTGCTCTCTCTCTGAGTGTGATCGACGAACGATAAGCAGTGAATGTTTAAATCTAGTTATAGGTGACGTGTGCATTTTTTTTTACAATGTTTAAATACTTTCATCACATCTCAAAATTCAGAGACAGCTAGAAATCTATTTGTCGTTTGATTCCCCCAGAAAAGTGTAAACACTGTGACTCTTACAAAACAATGCTCTGTTTGTTTGAGCATCCTGACCAGCCTGACATAGTAACACTGGCTCAACCAATGCCATTAGTTTGGGGCGGGACTGTCTGACCAATGGCATACAGGGGAAGTGTTCAGGAAACCTGTTTGAAACTCAACATTTTTATCTGTTTAGTAGCACTAGTTGCACAGAAATTACACACTTCACCTTTAAAGGGGTCATCGGATGCGACATGCACTTTTACAAGTAGTTTGAACTGAAATGTGTGTTGGCAGTGTGTACACAACCACCCTATAATGATAAAGATCTGCCCAGTGTTTTTTTTTTATCTCGTTAAATAATTTCCCCTTTCTCAAATCGAGCCGATCTCAGATGCCTGTCTATGTGACATCACACAGACAGGCCCCTCCCACGACTGTTTGATTGACAGTAGCCTTTCATCACAGACTGGACTGGTGTCTTACTTAGGCTACATCCACACAAAGCCAGAGCTTTACCTATCCAATCTTTTTTTTTCCCCTCGTCTCAAGAAATATCTGCATACACATGAAACCATGAAACCGACACAAAACGATGTACTATACATGCCAGACCAGCATGTGGCGCTGTAATTCTGCACACAAACCTTGCACGTGGTATACAAACGAACATGGAACATTTATTAATCTGTGTTAATGTTAGTTAATAAAAAGACAATCGTTCAGTGTTTGTTCATGTTTTTGTTGCTGTTACGTGACATAGCGGTGTCTGACTGATGACATCATCGTTTTCACAAAATATACGGATTGGCTGTCCACACGAAAATGCAAAGGTGGCGTTTTCAGATTTATCCACTCTGGGACCCGGTTTAAAAAAATAGTGGTTTCACTCTCCCAAAACATCGGATCAGTCTGGACGAAACACCAATACGATACAAAATTTTTGAGTATACAGCTAAACGTATCTCTGTGTGGACGGGGCCTTAGACCCGCCCTGAGTGAGCTGTCATCAGTCCGCCATTGTTTCACCGCCGGACCAGATGTAGACAAGAACGACTCCTAAGCGATTGAGGTGTTCTGTTGTTGGATGTAATAATGAACATAGCAGTCAACATTTACTAGCGACATCTGAGCCGCTGAAGACGCAGTGGATTACCTTTGTTTTTGAAGGGAATTTAGTTAATAAAAAGACAATCGTTCAGTGTTTGTTCATGTTTTTGTTGCTGTTACGTGACATAGCGGTGTCTGACTGATGACATCATCGTTTTCACAAAATATACGGATTGGCTGTCCACACGAAAATGCAAAGGTGGCGTTTTCAGATTTATCCACTCTAGGACCCGGTTTAAAAAAATAGTGGTATCAGTCTGGACGAAACACCAATACGATACAAAATTTTTGAGTATACAGCTAAACGTATCTCTGTGTGGACGGGGCCTTAGACCCGCCCTGAGTGAGCTGTCATCAGTCCGCCATTGTTTCACCGCCGGACCAGATGTAGACAAGAACGACTCCTAAGCGATTGAGGTGTTCTGTTGTTGGATGTAATAATGAACATAGCAGTCAACATTTACTAGCGACATCTGAGCCGCTGAAGACGCAGTGGATTACCTTTGTTTTTGAAGGGAATGCGCCCCCGATCTACCTAAATGCATTATGTTTGCGCGAATCATTCGTGATCCAGCTTCACCTCCAGAAGAAGCGAGTGTAATGAATGAATCTTTGCAAATCGCCTTTCCTAATAACGTGCTAGTTAGTGAGTTTTACGATGAATGCTGCTAAAGTTTACCATCTCTCAGAGAGCAGCTCGGAAGGGAGGGGTGGGGTGAGCAGAGCTCATTTGCATTTAAAGCGGAATGCAATAAAACAGCGTGCTGTAGACAGCTGTTTTTGACAGGGTTAACAGTGTTTTTTACACTACCATTGAGAAATTTTAACCAAACTGTGTTACAGACTTTTCATTAAGACCCTAAAGAATCACTTCAACTTGTGGAAAATGTGCATCCGATGATCCCTTTAACAGTGTTATAAGGGGCAGAACAGCACTTCAAACAGGAGATTATCTGAAGTCATGGTGGTCTGGCTGCCAGTTTGAAATGCAGTTTGCCTGTTAATTCAGAGGAAGAGAGAAGTCACAACACATTAAAGAGCCACAAAACGGTATTTATTGTTTGAATTTCTTTAAAAATGACCAAATTTGAAAGCTAAGAGTCCTGAGACCTTGTTTCATATCAGAAGTAACCTGCTCTGTCTTCTCTGTCAGTGTGTTGTCAGTTTCCTCTTTGCTCCGTGATGTATTTTTCACTGCGTGAGAACATGATGTGTAGTGTGAGAGCGGCATTGTTTGTCGGGGATAGCAACAGTAACTAAGGAGGGCGGGTCTTTGCGAACGGTCAATCGCAACTGTAAACAAAATCTTGCAACGCTTGCCCCGCCTCCAGGGTCTTCTGATTGGTCCACTGTTTTGGAACTGACATTGATGAGCATTGCTGTGTGTAAAAGCTGAAATTCTTTTAAAGGGATAGTTCACCCAAAAATGAAAATTCTGTCATGAATTACTCACCCTCATGTCGTTCCAAACCTGTAAGACCTCCGTTCATCTTCGGAACACAAATTAAGATATTTTTGATGGAATCTGAGAGCTTTCTGACCCTCCCATAGACAGCAATGTAATTACCACGATCAACATCCAGAAACGTAGCAAGGAGATATGATATGTTAACGGATACGTTTTCTACGTTTATTTACGCTTTGATTTGAACGAAAACAACGTATCCATGTGGTGCAGCTGACACAGAACAGCAAATGCTGTTTACGTTCAGTGGATACTCTCCAAAATGGCGCTATAGGGTGACGCGGAGGAGACGAATTGTTGAATAAAGTCGTTATTTTTGTTTTCTTCGCGTACAAAAAGTATTCTCGTAGCTTCATAAAATTACAGTTGAACCCCTGATGTCACATGGATTATTTTACTGATCTCCTTGCTACATTTCTGGACCTTGATCGTGGTAATTACATTGCTGTCTATGGGAGGATCAGAGAGCTCTCAGAATGCATCAAAAATATCTTAATTTGTGTTCCGAAGATGAACGAAGGTCTTACAGGTTTGGAACAACATGAGGGTGAGTAATTAATGACATAATTTTCATTTTTGGGTGAACTAACCCTTTAACTTGACACAGCATCTTAAAAACACAGCGCTCATGTGCAAGACATGAGACGTGAGCGCAACGGTCATACACATCTGTCTAGTGTGTTTACATAGAAAAACAATGGAATGGAAAAACGTGTTCTGTGTGAACGCCCCCAAACATTGGTTGTCACCCATGAGGGAGTTTTTTTGTTAGACAGCCCAATCTGGAGGAAGTGGCGATCAACAGTCAATTTTTTATTTATTTATTATTATTATTATCATTATTATTATTATTATTGTACGCTCTCTCTCTACCTCCCTACACTATTTTGAGTGATTCATTGGCCCAAAAAGATAAAATGCATTATAATATCACCATAATTAAAGTTAAAGTAAAAATCTGATATTCTGACAGCCTTAGGGCCCTTTCACACCAAGGATGATAACTATAACGATAACAGTAAGTAAAGTTTTAATAATTGTTATAAATCAACGAGAATAATGAGAAACAATCAAAGTCTACACCACAACTGTAATGATAACGGCACTGAAAAACAATATTGTTTGGAATAACTTTCAAAAAGTTTTTTCCCAACTAATGAACTGTAAAAACATTGATAGCAAGTCAAAATCCACCCAACTTTAAAGAGCGTGAGTATTTAAAGTGGCAGATGGCATTATTGGAGCATGCACTAATAAAAAGAACGTTATTGTATAGTTTTCTTTATTGTTATCATTCTTGGTGTGAATGGGCCTTTAGTTCCACATAAGAAAAAGTCCTACAGGTTAAAGTTGACAACATAATTGTTCCTTAAAGGTTCCAGAATGGCCCCCCATAAACTAAGGACTTTTTAATATGGCAACGTGTACTAACTAACAGACCTTCTCCTTTTAGCTTGAAAGAGATGCACTTCAAAGTATGCATGCAGTCTGAATAGGGATACTGGGACTCCTTTTCCCTAAACACATTGCTTCCCTGGCTGGCATTACAGAATAGCAAACTTACATATTCAAAAAACAACAATACATTTTCTATTCATATACTAATAAAAACATACAGTTTGTTAATGTCCTTAATGTGGTTTTGTCAGAGGGAATGTATAGACGATTAAAATAGCTCATATTTATCAGCATTTTAAATGTTATACTTTGCTCTCAGAGCAGTTTGAATTACTTTACAGAGTTATTACAGCAAAAGGTGCCCCAAATATTAACTGTTCCTAGTTTCAGCAGCTGTAGCTGTAAATCAGCCATGCTTTATGCCTGTTGAGATTAGCGGAAGGACTCTTACACAGGGCATGTTGTTTTTGTGATAGACACCTTACACGTTTAATGGGCTGGACTAGCCGTTTTCTGAACAATGTTGGACGTGAAGCATAATGAAGGGGCACAGATATTACACACTTCACTGTTAAACTGTGATGTAGTTTTTTAGTTTAGTTTTTTCACGGTAAACAATGGTTCAGCTGTGGAGAGTTCTATTAAAACACTTTTGTTGGACAACAGTGCCAATTATTTAGAAATGATTATGATGACATTTTCAGCAGCCTAAATGCATGAGAATATGATAATATTAGCAACATTTAAGGTAAAGGAAATATGCTAAAAATTGTATTATATTTAAACGTGCTTGCTCAAGTTTAGGGGTAAAAAGGCGCCATATTAATTTTGAAATCAAAATAGCCCATTATTAATTTTTTAATAAAGAAGACTAGAGTTTGACATTTCACTCAGTATTTTATGGCGGGCTGGGACCACCAAATACTAAATTTCTAGCAGTAGCGAAGATATTTTATTTGCCTTTGAACTCATATTTCATATTCCAAAACCATTTTGTATTAAGTTAGTTTAAACTTTACATATGAAGTTGTAAGTAGTCTGGACTAGTTAAATAAACCTTGCGTATATGGTCTGTTAGATCCAAATCCTTTCATGTGTTCAGTGGATTATTTAAAAATGTGCTTTACAAGACTGCCATTATTTTATGATGTTAAACTTTGTGGGACATTCAGTGGCACTGGCATTGGCCTTACCGGTTCATTAATGTTTAAGTGAACTTACAGGCTAAAATTGGTTTCTTAATGTCTTTTTCTATTCTGAAAATATGTAATGTATTGTTATGGGAGAGTACTAGTAAATGAATATAATACTTGTGTGTGAGCTGTAGTAGAATTTATGCTGTAGTTTGTTAAGGGGTCAAAGTGGGGCAGACGAGAAAAACTACTTTGACAAATGTCATTAATCGAGTGGATTTTTCTGTAAAGCATTTCTGTTCAACTCTTGGTCGCTTGTGAATTAATTTATTAATTTATTATGTGTTTTGCAGGTGGACGAAATATGTACAAAGAATGAACTTGTGGCTCTACTAACATTAATTTATGCTATGTGTGCTGATTTTGTGAAGCAATATGCCAAGCAAAGCCAGTAAAATGGTCAAATGTGGTACATTTGAGATGTCTGTCCTTTGTCGTGATGTTCTATCAAATTCAGCTGCAAAAAAATTAAAACCCATTTTATTAAACCGAGTAAACAATTACAGTTAATTAATTCTCTTAGATCTGCTATCCGTATAGCCTAGGTTTCTTAGAAACTTGAAAAAGTGACTGGCATTCTCTGGCAAACCTTATTGCTTTTTTTCCTTCAACAGTACACAAAATGAGACTTGCCAAAGCGTACAGACTAATTAAACTTATGATCAATATCTGTTAGCTTGGAAAGTTGTGGTTGCAAGAAAATCTAGAGTTTCCTACTGTTACATCATCGCTCTTATCACGTCAATACAATCATTCTGAAAAGACGCTAAGGCAGCATGAGACCATACTGATGCCTATGTCATTACTATGGCAACTGATGTAGATACTGGAAACTGACTACACTCTCTCAACAAACAGATCCAATTTCATCACTTGACTGATAACAGCACGAACAGTCAGTCCTAAAGATCAGATCTAAAACACATAGTCCACTGTGTGAGCAAAGCCAGTGACTGAGACCTAGTTTACTTGACCGTAATTCACAAAGTTTTACACTTCAGAAGTGCTGATTAGTGATTGTCAGAGCCAACGGTCATGCAACACTTTCAAGTTATGTCTAAACTATCCCATTTCTGTCATGACAACTCTAAGAGAGTTTAGCATGCTAATATACATGTTAATGTGTTTGGTCTTGGCGGAATAGATCTGCTACGCTGCTGCTGCGGCAGAGCGTGTACATAGACTTTCTACTGACAATACATCCATAGATATATAGGAAATACTGCTGCCCCTATATAACATACATGAAATGACGCCGCAGCAGATCTATACAGGTGGAGCTAGGGAAGGGGAAGGATTTCTGCAACGGGCTGCAACAGCTACAGCGAGCACAAGCCAAGTATTTGAATGCTGAGCAGCAAGCTCATTAGCTGCTGATATGAAAAGAAAACAATTGGCTATGCCATGTGAATAATGATGTGATTATATCAGATTGAGGTAGAACTCGGCCTGTGCCATCTAGAGTTTCATGACAGAACCTTGTATTCTTTCTTTATCCCTGCACTTCCCTTCTGATGCAAACATCATATCTGCTAGTATAGAGTCCTCAAATGGTGTGTAGCCCAGTTTTAAGTTGGATTCTCCAATACTGATAAACATCCTCATGCAAAGCCTTCCAGTGTTTCCCAACCCTAGTCTTGTGCTACATCTGAAACGGCAGATGATGAGGAACAAACATATATTCTATATAAAAAGAATGTCCAGACATACTATATCCGTTGTGTTGTCATTGTCATGTGACCTAAGGCGTCAGTTGCATCATTTTACTGCCATTCACAACTCCTTTCTCGAGGCATCATGGGATATAAAGTGTCCACTGGATGCACACATCAGAATCATGGCAGAAGTAATAAATAGGTCATCTGTGTACTGTTTGATACTACAAATTTTTTCTTACTATATAGTAGAGAAGTATGCATATTCGGACACAGGGTTGGAGTGCCACTACCACTGCACATTTTGTATGCTTTCCTGATTGAACATCAAAAATGTCTACGGTTGTGGGTTGGGAAACACTGGAATATACTACAATAGTTATGTTTCAATCCAATTTGTAAAATTAATTCATTTTAATGAATTAAAGAAAATTGACAATTGGAATATTAAAACAACACTTTCGAAATACTGTAGCATTAGCATCCCGTGAGTTCAATAGAAATTGAATAAAAATAGAAATTAAAGTTGAAATGAAAGTAGCCAATACACTCTCATGGCAAATTGTAAGTATTTTATGCTTTGGCGAGTTGGTGGCTAAACCGTATGAATTCATTCAATCTCATTTGTACGATCTGCTTACACCCCACTGACCTCTATGCTTACTTTTTTATAGAATTATATATATAAAAAAAATAACAGTACGACATCACTACCTCACGCACATACCCAAGTTACGTTAATCAGTGGCAGGTGCTTTATGTCTTGGACACAGTTCTGAGAGGTAACAAGCTCATGATCTTTTTGATGCACATCTAGGAATTTATTTGGCAAAACTGTTTCCATTGTTGTTTGCATGTCTTCTTACCAATATAATTGTATATACCTCTGGTTAACATGTTTTTTACACACATTTTGGAAATTTTATTTTCCATACACATTTTTTTATGCTATGTAATCATGTTCAATTGGCATTAAAATGTATGGATGGAATTCTGATGATCAACAAGATGCATTTACAATTACACCTAAAAGATAGCATTTATTCCTCTGATTAAGACATAAAGGCACTTCAGACAATTTCCAACATCTTGGGCATATATTGCGAGATACAACAGATGTTACTACTAAAATACTAACATGTCAAGCTTTCTTTCTTTTTTAAATATCTGGGATTTTAACTCAAGATAAAAAGGGGGGAAATGCAATCCAAACATGGTATAGTTTAAAAGAAAAAGAAAAAAACTACTTGTTGTGTGTGTGTATAATATATAAATATATATATATATATATATATATTGACATATCACCATATTCTAATTTGTTGAGATATTGAATTGGTAGGTTTTTGTTCAATGCGAGCCAAAATCATCACAATTAAAAGAACCAAAGACTTAAACTACTTCAGTCTGTGTGCATTGAATTTATTTAATACACGAGTTTCACAATTTGAGTTGAATTACTGAAATAAATGAACTTTTCCATGACATTCTAATTTATTGAGATGCACCTGTATAAATACACACCTTGCTAACGTTACGTGTACTGTGTTAGGCTAACCGAGACTTGTCATTTGCACTTATGCAATATTGTAGCTCTTTTGTTAGTTTTGACTGCTGTTATTGTCCTCATTTGTAAGTCGCTTTGGATAAAAGCGTCTGCTAAATGACTAAATGTAAATGTAAAATGTAATATTAAAATCTGGGCCATCTCCAAGTGTCATGATGAGGTACTATAATGTCATGTGAGCTAGTTCAAAGTTTTAAACATAAAACTTTTTTTTTTCACTACTCACTGTCAGTTTGTTGTCCCAAGGCAGTCGGTGCTGTTGTGATGAGTAACAGGCTGATGTAAATTATTAGCCCACACCATGACAGTGCAGATAATGGGCCACTCCCTGTGACTCCTGCAGTCTGAACATCCCCAAAGCCCCACTGGCCCCTACTGGCAAAGGCTGGAATGACTCACTTTGTATTATATTAGATCTTTAGATAATGTTATTGAGTGAGTTTTGTGCAAAATGTCTCAACATTTGGCATTCTGATAAAATAATGAGTAACGAAAGAGATGTTAAAGAAGTGTTGTTATTGCTTTGGGTCATTTGTCACATTGGAAACAGTGTATTGCATACTGCAGAAATAGTAAGTACTCTGGTGTTTTTGTGAAAGCACTCTGTTGTACTAGGTCATTTTGTCTATATATGTCTGATCAGTGTTGGGGGTAACACATTACAAGTAACGTGAGTTACGTAATCAGATAACTTTTTTCAAGTAACTAGTAAAGTAACGCATTACTTTTTTAATTTACAAATAAATATCTAAGTTACTTTTTCAAAAAAGTAACGCCAGTTACTTTGTTTTCCCATTTATTGACTGACAGCTCTCCTGTCCCCATATTGGGAGAAATCGGAGTTGTGTGCGCTGTGTGAACATGGTGTTACTGTAATTCTAGACTAAATGTGAATGTGCATTAATTCATCCCACTCACAAAAAAACTGATTTAGTATTCATCAAAATGAATTAAAACAGTGAAATGCAAACTCAGAATATGATGCACACCTGCAATAATTAAATATGATAAATAACACAAATGTATCTAATCTGATTTTATTTACCAATGTCTTTGCTGCTGACCTTTGATGATCCAGTTCAACCATACTAATAAGCAAAAATGACTTTAGATAAACTAACGATTGTGCTTCATTGTTTTTTTTTATTGCTAAAGAGTGTTGAACCTTCTCCTGTGTTCTACTGTACAGACGTGAATTTACCTTTGCTTCAGCCTGAGGTTTATTCATTACACTTTTTGGTGTGAAAGGGCTTTTACATTTGCTATAAATAGAACTTCTTATATTAAAAACAATCAAGCCCTGTTCATATTTAAAAAGTAACGTGAAAGTAACGCAAAAGTAATATAACGCATTGCTTTCCATAAAAAGTAACTAAGTAATGTAATTAGTTACTTTTTTAGGGAGTAACACAGTATTGTAATGCATTACTTTTAAAAGTAACTTTCCCCAACACTGTGTCTGATACATAATCACAAAAAATTAAATCAAAATTAATGAACACATTTGCTGCTGCATTACATCTTACTGTTGACAATGAAGACATGATACAACGGCCAGTTTTTGGTTAATGTTCTTTTCAGTCATTATTTACTGTATGAACTCATATCCTGTATGGATATATGACTTCTATGGTATACACAAAAAATGACATTTTGAATGACGTTGAAATTATGACACTATTTTTTTTTTAAGTGAACTATCTCTTTAAGTTAGCACACAGTACTCTCCATCTCAGGTATTAATGGACCATACTTTAACCTTCATTATATGTATAAGAGCCGTGTTTACATTCTGATAAACATCTAATTTTGTGTTCCACAGAAGAAGAAAAATGTCATATGGGTTTAAAATGACATAAGGGTGAGTAAATTATTTACTTTACTTTATTTTAACAAAAAAAAATTTTTTTTTGTTAAGTTTAGTGTAATTTTTTATTTTATTTCTATTTTTATTTTTTATTTGAAAACCCTGTCACTTTGTAAATCAAACATGCTGAGGGCAGTTTATTTCATTCAAAGGATATCTGCTGTCCTCGTGTGTCTATACGAGGAAACACAACCACTTCTCACCAGCCACTTTATGTAGCGACTGAATGTATCAAGAAACATTACACTTTAGAGTTAACCTAGAATTAAACTGCTGGTCTCGCACACTATTTTGACACACTATTTCCCTTTTTTTTTTAAACTGTAAAGCTGCTTTGACACAATCATTGTATAAAGCGCTATGTAAATAACGGTGACTTGACTTGACTAGAGGCAGGTAATCACTTGTATTAATCAGGTTGAAAGTGGGACATTTCAAGTGTCCAGTATTCATACCTCTCACTTTGTCTGGAACGCGGTACCTGGACGTGGCTCCTATATTACAAGTTTGTGGATCCATTAAAATCAACACCCACTGTCGTGTTTAATAAAGCAACACAAATAAGTGCTTTGAAGAATCAGCAACTGGAATAGCCCAATGGCAATCAAAAATAGCCCAAAAAGATCCCAGCATTTTGTTAGATTACATAAATTTTGTAACTTAATCTAATTACTTTACAATACATTGGAAAACTAGTAAAGTATGTAACGCAAAGGGACCTCTATAGAAAAAATGACATCCACCAAACACTTGGTTCCCTTTCAAGGGAACTTCGAACTGCGTCCTCTAGGGGTCGCTATGGGGAACGCCTCGTCGTGACTCATACATTGCATACATTGAAGCATACATTGAAAAAACAACAACAACACGTTGGCCGGCGACAGCCCATGACGTCACTACCGGTGCGACTATAGTATAAATAGGCGCCGGGAGAACATGTCATTCTCTTCTTCGTCTTCATTGACTGTTTTGTTTGAAGTGTGCATTTGAACGTGGTAAGAGCGATCTACTATCTATTATTATGGCGAGCACTAACAGAGCATTTAGAGGGTGTGTGCATCCGTGTCATCGCTATTTGACACCTGATGACACACACGATGAAGAATGAGCTCATGGGGTTCGCAGGTGGACTTGGTTGATGAGTTTAGGGAGGGGCTTTCCTTCTCGTGCTCATTGGCTGCGGACGAGAGAGAGCCGCTGGAGGATGATGTTATCTCTTTGACATCATCTGATCCGGGGGCCAGTGCTCTGCTGGGTTTAGCCCAGGAAGAGCAGGAGATGTCTGAAGATGGCAAAGAGGCTGAGGCTGAGCCTTCCCAATCCTCCTGCCCTGCGTATAGTGAGCTGTTGGAAGTTATGGATCGTGCCACGGCGAGGCTAGACTTGCCGTGGAAGCGGGCCAAGAGAGTGACGCCGCGGGGTCGTCTCGATGAGCATTATCTTTCTGTCCATAACCGTCCAGCTCAGGTGAGCCTTCCATTCCTTCCTGATTTGCATACTAAAATCGAGAAGGAATGGAAGAGGCCGTTTTCTTCTTGCATCCATCAATTCCAGCATACGAGTTATGCCAACATCGAGGCGATCTTCTCGATGCTCCGGTTTCGCCTTCTGAACTTTTTGGTACCTCCGTTGAGACGGTGGTCGAGAAGTTAAGGGAGGCAAAGGCGCGCTCAGCAGCCTTTAAATCCTTCATTCCACGAAGGTCCAGGTCTGAGCCCGAACAACATAGGGGTTCTGGTCCGTCTCGGTTTGAGGATCAGACACGGGCACAGAAGGCTAGTGTCGCGACTCGCGCTCCTCCTCCGCCCGCGGGTAAGGGAAGGAGGAATCGCGGGTCAAAGGGAGGTAGGCAAGACCTAAGGGATGTGATCCAGACAAGGCGTCAGCGCTTTTGTCCAGATCAGAGTGATACGTGAGTATCTACTCATTTCCATCGGGGGTGTCATATCTGCCCTTTTTCTTCCCCTTCCTAATTCCCCTATAACTACCAGCACTCCACCTGACCGAGGTTAGGTGGGAATTTTCCTGCATTACAGTCTCCTATGCTGGACCTATGATGTTTTGGTTGGTTCTATGACTTCATAGCAACCACCTTACTGACGGTCCGGACTAGAGGCTTCTCTGGAATCGCCTTTTGAGCAGGGTTCCGGCGCGGGAACCATGGTGGGTGAGTATGATCCATTTTGTACCGGATGAAATGCTTCTTATTCTTACCTAAAAAATACAAAATGGAAGAAAGAGTTAAAACTGAACACAGTCTTGCTACTCAAGCTGTGTATGAACATTTATATATATATATATATAGTGTGACGAGCGTCCCGAAGGTGCATCAGCGTCGCCCTGCAAAACAAGCGAGGAACACCTGGCCGTCCTCATCACAGGCTGATCGGTCACAGCTGCAGCTCATCAGGCAGCAGCCACATAAGCCACGCAAGCCCTGCCATCTGGGAGACTTCTCCATGAGACTGAGCACTAACTCGCCGTCTCATTTCTCCCACAGACAGCAGCGTGTGACCGACCAGCCCCACAGGAGCACTGCACGAACACTCTGCACTGGGAAGACGGAAGAGAGCACTCACGGCACCGGAGCACAGACTTGGACCTTTCTCCCTACCACCCACCTCACCAATAAATCCACCCTCCGGGGCATTTATTAAAGATTTCCTTGTCGTGTGATTCTTCACCCCGTTACACTGGTGGAGAATGCAGGCAGATCAGTGAAGAATCACCGACAAGCGATTTTCTTCTCCTCATCTTTTCCCTTTTTTGTCTCCGGGTTCTGTCACAGGCGAGCGCTCCTCCCCCAACAGGGACGAAATCCTCCAGCGGCTCACCAAGGTTAGCATCCTGATGTCCAGCAACAAATCGCCGCCGCTCAACGCGTTCCGCTGCCGGACCCCCGAGTACAAGCTGCGAAGCTGCTACACAAGCTGACTCCTCATGATGAGGTAGAAGCCTTCTTACAAATGTTCGACGCGACGGCCACCACGGAAGGATGGCATAGGGAAGACTGGGCACGGGTGCTGGCTCCCCTACTGACGAATCCTCCAGCGGCTCACCGAGGTTAGCATCCGCCAGCAACAAATCGTTGCGCACCATGCCACCCGTCAAGTGGCGTGCCGCCGCCGCTCAACGCGTTCCGCTACCGGACCCCCGAGTACACGCTGCGAAGCTGCTACCCAAGCTGACTCCTCATGATGACGTAGAAGCCTTCTTACAAATGTTCGAAGTGACGGCCACCACGGAAGGATGGCATAGGGACGACTGGGCACGGGTGCTGGCTCCCCTGCTGACGGGCGAAGCTCAGCGTGCATACTTCGCTCTTCCCGCCGCCTCCGCCAATCAATATTAGGAGGTCAAGAAGGAAATTCTAGCCCGCATGGGGTTATCCCCTATCTGTGCCGCCCAGCACTTCCACGAGTGGGAATATAAGCCCCGTCTGCCTGCCCGTGCCCAGGCTGCCGAACTCACATGACTCGCGCAGCACTGGCTGCTGGAGGGGGCTCCATCGGCTGGTCAGGTGGCAGAGCACGATGTGATAGACCGTCTCCTCCAAGCCCTTCCCCGATCTCACTGACAGGCAGTTAGGATGTGGAATCCAACCACCACCTCTGAGCTTGTGGAGGGTGTCGAGCTGGCGGATGCGGGCCAACATCGGGATGCTGGGGAGCGAGCGCCGCCGTTTCCCCGGAGGGTGGTCCAGGAGCGGCGCGCCGGAGGGCACCCGGCGACCAGTAAGCAGGCCGGCGGCTCCCTCTCCGCGGGATGAGCCCATGCCAACGGAAGTCTCCGCACGTCCCGCACGGACCTGGCTGGCAGGCTGCATCGTGCACCGCGACCTGCCAGTTGGAGCTCTAGAGGTGGAAGTGATAGTGAATGGAAAGCCGTTCCGGGCCATCCTGGACTCCGGCAGTGCGGTCACTCTGGTCCAGTCGCATATTCTCACCCCCCAAATGGAGTGTAAAGCCTTCCTCCCCATAACCTGTGTCCATGGGGATACACGACAAGTTTCCGCTCGCAGGGTAACCATTTCGGCCGCTCCCGGCGCCTGGCCGGTGGAAGTCTGGGTCATGAAGGATCTTCCCGTCCCCGTGCTGATCGGGAGAGACTGGGTTTGACCGCCTGCTGGCCACAGCTACACAGCCTGCCAGCCCAGGAGGGGGCCGCCGAAGAAGGAGGCCAAGCCCCGTCTGCCTGCCCGTGCCCAGGCTGCCGAACTCACATGACTCGCGCAGCACTGGCTGCTGGAGGGGGCTCCATCGGCTGGTCAGGTGGCAGAGCACGATGTGATAGACCGTCTCCTCCAAGCCCTTCCCCGATCTCACTGACAGGCAGTTAGGATGTGGAATCCAACCACCACCTCTGAGCTTGTGGAGGGTGTCGAGCTGGCGGATGCGGGCCAACATCGGGATGCTGGGGAGCGAGCGCCGCCGTTTCCCCCGGAGGGTGGTCCAGGAGCGGCGCGCGCCGGAGGGCACCCGGCGACCAGTAAGCAGGCCGGCGGCTCCCTCTCCGCGGGATGAGCCCATGCCAACGGAAGTCTCCGCACGTCCCGCACGGACCTGGCTGGCAGGCTGCATCGTGCACCGCGACCTGCCAGTTGGAGCTCTAGAGGTGGAAGTGATAGTGAATGGAAAGCCGTTCCGGGCCATCCTGGACTCCGGCAGTGCGGTCACTCTGGTCCAGTCGCATATTCTCACCCCCCAAATGGAGTGTAAAGCCTTCCTCCCCATAACCTGTGTCCATGGGGATACACGACAAGTTTCCGCTCGCAGGGTAACCATTTCGGCCGCTCCCGGCGCCTGGCCGGTGGAAGTCTGGGTCATGAAGGATCTTCCCGTCCCCGTGCTGATCGGGAGAGACTGGGTTTGACCGCCTGCTGGCCACAGCTACACAGCCTGCCAGCCCAGGAGGGGGCCGCCGAAGAAGGAGGCCCACGACAGGACCTAGTCAGCGGCCCGTGCTTCTGGCCTCAGACAGCGGGAGAGAAGGTGAGTCCTCCTCCCAAAATCCTAACCTCTTGTATGATGTGTTCGCCGATGTGTTCTCCTCTCGTCCCAGGCAGACCGGAGTCCTGCGGCACGACATCCGGACGCCGCCGGGGGTCGTCGTCAGGTAGCGGCCCTACCACATCCCTGAGGCTCATCGGCGAGCTATAGAGGAAGAGATCCAACAAATGCTAAAGTTGGGGGTGATAGAACCATCACGCAGCCTGTGGTCAAGCCCAATCGTGATGGTTCCGAAGCAGGACGGCACCCTCCGTTTCTGCAACGAGGTCTCGGAGTTCGACGGATACCCCATGCCTCGGGTGGATGAGCTGTTGGACCGGCTGGGAAGGGCCTGGTATATTTCTACGTTGGACCACACCAAAGGCTACTGGCAGGTACCCCTCTCTGAAAATGCCAAACCTAAGACTGGTTCCACTCATGGGAAGACCACCTGGACCGGTTACGAAGGGTGCTCTCGGAGCTCCGGAGGGCGGGACTCACCGCCAACCCTCAGGAATGTCACCTTGCCCTCTCCGAGGCGAAGTACCTGGTTCCAGGTGGGATGGGGTCTCATTTGGCCGCAGGAGAAGAAGGTGGAGGCGGTACGCTCCGCTCCGAGACTCGAAACCAAGACCCAGGTACGAGCCTTTTTAGGGTTGGCGGGGCGTGTGACCGACCAGCCCCACAGGAGCACTGCACGAACACTCTGCACTGGGAAGACGGAAGAGAGCACTCACGGCACCGGAGCACCGACCTGGTCCCTACCACCCACCTCACCAATAAATCCACCCTCCGGGGCATTTATTAAAGATTTCCTTGTCGTGTGATTCTTCACCCCGTTACAATATATATATATATATATATATATATATTTCATGTGCTGGTGGTTATGTGTGTATAATCCTTCTGTGAGATTTCTTTGCAGCGTTTTTCGGGACCGGTGTGTTTCTGTCCTTTCTAAGGTAGGTCCTCTGCCATCTGGGAGACTTCTCCATGAGACTGAGCACTAACTCGCCGTCTCATTTCTCCCACAGACAGCAGCGTGTGACCGACCAGCCCCACAGGAGCACTGCACGAACACTCTGCACTGGGAAGACGGAAGAGAGCACTCACGGCACCGGAGCACAGACTTGGACCTTTCTCCCTACCACCCACCTCACCAATAAATCCACCCTCCGGGGCATTTATTAAAGATTTCCTTGTCGTGTGATTCTTCACCCCGTTACAATATATATATATATATATATATATATATTTCATGTGCTGGTGGTTATGTGTGTATAATCCTTCTGTGAGATTTCTTTGCAGCGTTTTTCGGGACCGGTGTGTTTCTGTCCTTTCTAAGGTAGGTCCTCTGCCATCTGGGAGACTTCTCCATGAGACTGAGCACTAACTCGCCGTCTCATTTCTCCTATTGAGGAGGAGATTCAACAGATGCTGAAGTTGGGGGTGATAGAACCATCACGCAGCCCATGGGCCAGCCCCATCGTGATGGTCCCAAAACCGGATGGCACCCTCCGTTTCTGCAACGACTTCCATCGCCTCAACGAGGTATCCGAGTTCGACGGATACCCCATGCCGCGGGTGGATGAGCTGTTGGACCGGCTGGGAAGGGCCTGGTATATTTCTACGTTGGACCACACCAAAGGCTACTGGCAGGTACCCCTCTCTGAAAATGCCAAACCTAAGACTGGTTCCACTCATGGGAAGACCACCTGGACCGGTTACGAAGGGTGCTCTCGGAGCTCCGGAGGGCGGGACTCACCGCCAACCCTCAGGAATGTCACCTTGCCCTCTCCGAGGCGAAGTACCTGGTTCCAGGTGGGATGGGGTCTCATTTGGCCGCAGGAGAAGAAGGTGGAGGCGGTACGCTCCGCTCCGAGACTGGAAACCAAGACCCAGGTACGAGCCTTTTTAGGGTTGGCGGGGCGTGTGACCGACCAGCCCCACAGGAGCACTGCACGAACACTCTGCACTGGGAAGACGGAAGAGAGCACTCACGGCACCGGAGCACCGACCTGGTCCCTACCACCCACCTCACCAATAAATCCACCCTCCGGGGCATTTATTAAAGATTTCCTTGTCGTGTGATTCTTCACCCCGTTACAATATATATATATATATATATATATATATTTCATGTGCTGGTGGTTATGTGTGTATAATCCTTCTGTGAGATTTCTTTGCAGCGTTTTTCGGGACCGGTGTGTTTCTGTCCTTTCTAAGGTAGGTCCTCTGCCATCTGGGAGACTTCTCCATGAGACTGAGCACTAACTCGCCGTCTCATTTCTCCCACAGACAGCAGCGTGTGACCGACCAGCCCCCGACACTGCAAAAAGATTCCTGGATGTCCAGGCTCCAGGATATCCCCTCTTGCTGAGGCATCGAGCGGGAAGAGGTGGCATTTGCGAGAACCTTCTTGTGTGATGCTGTCTCAGGCAGTGCTCCCCTCACCTTAGAGGGTCGTATTTGAGCTTGCCTC
The DNA here is from genome assembly GCF_001515645.1 of Sinocyclocheilus grahami. Lineage (NCBI taxonomy): Eukaryota > Metazoa > Chordata > Actinopteri > Cypriniformes > Cyprinidae > Sinocyclocheilus > Sinocyclocheilus grahami. The sequence goes on from NW_015505350.1 coordinate 1,967,762, forward strand.
TCCCATTTGGCCCAGTACCTCCGGGTATCTGTGATCAGATGCCTGGAAATTTAAATCCATGCTATTGTAAGTGCACACGCTAAGCTCTGTGCACTTTCTGAAACCAACATAGTGGTAAGTGTGCACGTTGAACACTTTGCGCACTTTCTAAAATCCACAGTAGTGGTAAGTGTGCACGCTGAGCACTTTGCGCACTTTCTAAAATCCACATAAGTGGTAAGTGTGCACGCTGGACTTTGCGCACTTTCTGAAATCATGTACAGTAAGGGTTACGTGTTGTAGCTTCGTTCCCTTTCTCTGAGTTGGTTAGACCCCGGTACCTTGGGCTCCACTTAACCAGTGTGTCTCTATTTTTGACACACTTGGAAGTATCGCTCCCCTCACCATTGAGGGTTACTATGAGCATGCTGCTTCCTATCAAGCGCCCGGGTTCGCTCCGTGGGCTGTTCTCATGGTAGTATTAGCAGTGCTCCCCTTTACCAAAGGGTTGCCAATAAGCGCGCTATTTTTTCTGAGTTCGGAGTTCTCCTCTCACATGAGAGTTGAGTTCTCTGTTTTCCCAGAGCACCTGGAACCAGTAGCATCAGGTGAACTAGGCCCTTCCAAATCCGCCTCTCTGATGCACTGAGTTTTTGGCTAGCTTGCAGTACACTTACCTCTGATTTCTAACGATCATGCTGGGCGAGCCCCCTCTCTTGTTGAGAGCTGGGTCTGTGTTACCTCAGCTAGGTAACTTACTGCTGGCAGTTCCAGTATTGGATCCTGCTGTAGGTCCAAGCCTCCCTCTCGTTTTAGAGCTGGGTGTGTTGCTCCCTCAGCTAAGTAAATTATTGCTAGCTGTTCCAGCATTGGAACATGCGGTAGGTCGAGCTCCCCTCTCGTCTGAGAGTTGGGTGTTTGCCCCCTCAGCTAGAGATTTACTGCTAGCCATTCCAGCTTTATAGCTAAGATCGAGTTGGTGACTCTGAAACATATTGGGTTTGGTGTGTCTTGCTTTCAGAGTGCCACGAGAGCCCCTTAGAATGGTATCATAAAATCCATGTTATGGTAAGTGTGCACGTGAAGGCTTTGTGCACTTTCTAAAATCCACATTGTGGTAAGTTCGCACGCTAGTTCTTTGC
>NW_015505350.1:1969569-1977896 GCF_001515645.1 Sinocyclocheilus grahami
GAGCATGCTCACAGATGAGAACAAAACAGCTTTGGATGAAGTGGATTAAAGCCCTGCAGGGGTCTCTTTTTTCCCCTTTTCCCCAAAAAAGCTTATACTACTGTTTCAGCTATTAAAATAGTTCAGTTTTTTATGCAATGGAAAAGTGATTATATTTTTGTTTCGTTTTTTTATAAAGTAAATTTAGAAAAGCATTTGAAGTATTTTTTGTTCATTAATATGTACGTTTTTTTTGTTTTAAGTAACGGTCAGCGGCAGACAGTGAATTGATCATAGCCTATAGCCTATGTTTGATCAATTTAGCCTTCTCAAATCATCAGGACTTGCCTAAAATAAAATCTATATATAAAACAGTTCAAGTATATCACAATGTTAGTTTAAATGTTTAATCTATATAAATGTGCATATCCAATTGTTTGCGGAGGAGTGGAAGCTGAAGCGCACGCAGCAGCACAGTGCGATCACTTGCATTTTTTTCTAACAGTGGAAACAACTTAAAATACGCTGTCATTTCTATGCAGAAATTGACTTTGGCATGCAAAACACTGATAAATTCATAATTAACGGCATGGGTTCAGTCGACAGAAATATGGGACACACAGGCTTATAATAACTGCTGAAATGTTTACGGGGCAAATCTCAGGTCAGTCTGAGCACTCGTGGTACTCACAGTGCCACGGTTTACCATTTTTTCCTGACTTACACAATGAGTTGTGTAAGTCATGGAATAAACCGTACTCTGCACGACTGTCTAACCCTCCTGTGTTAGATTATAGTAACATCTTAGGAGCCTGTGAGTACGGTTATGGGACGATGCCTCGGGTGGAAGAGGCTTTGGCCAGCTACCTCTCCCCTGACGTTGCGTCATCCCTTAAAGCAGGGAAACCTTGTCGTGTTACGTCATCTTTGGTGGGCAGGGCTTATATGGCGGCTGGTCATGCTGGTGCATGCCTGCATACCAGGCTGATTTTTTTAAAGGATTTAGATGAGGGCGAGGGACCAACTCCAGGTGATTTAGCAGAGCTGCGTAGAGCCGCAGATTTGTCTCTCCATGTTACCAAGGAGACGGCCTGTGCCATCGGCCGCTCCATAGCAGCTATGGTGACCACGGAGAGACATTTGTGGCTAAACTTATCGGGAATGAAGGAAAAGGACAGGGCCTTTCTCCTAGATGCCCCGATATCGCCTTCTGGCCTGTTCGGTGATGCAGTCAATATGGTCGTCGACAGGTTTCAGGAGGGGAAAAAGCAGTCTGCAGTTTTTAAGCAGTATCTCCCTCGCCGCTCTAAATCTAAGAAGGCTGCTCCGAGTGGATGGCCCCAGCCGTCATCAAGCTCCTCATCCCGGCAGGTACAAAAGGCGAATGTCGCTTCTAGAGCCCCTCCTCAGGGATCTTGGCAACAGAGACGACGCTCTCGCCCGAAAGCCCGCCGAACCGAAGGTCGATTTGAGGACCGTCCTTCAGGCGAGGAAGGCTACGGGAAAGAGGTCCTAACTTTCACAGGGCCTCTGAGGGTTGCCAGTTGATGTTGGAATTCCGCCATCCGGTGAACGCATGCTGCAGTGTCCGCCCCAAGGCAGCGACAGCGTCCGCATATAGAAAATCATTTTCGATCTTTTCCTGCCGGTGTTTACGCTTCAGGGGATCGTAAACGATACTCGAGAAACACCCGAGGTCAGCTTCGAGAGACTGATTCCCTTAGTAGATTATATCGGTGCATGGCAATGCCTTCCGAATATATCTCCATGGGTCCTGCGTACAGTAGAAAGAGGGTACAGGCTGCAGTTCGGTTACCGCCCACCGAAGTTCAATGGGGTGGTTTGGATTGTGGTGCACCCCGAGCAGGGTCGGGTGATGGAACAGGAAGTTCACTCCCTGTTGGTAAAGGAGGCCATAGAAAGTGTTCCTCCACCAGAGAGGGAGTCCAGGTTCTACAGCCGGTATTTCATAGTTCCCAAGATGGATGGGGGGTTGCGTCCAATTTTAGATCTGCGGTACTTGAGGAGATTCATTTTCAAGATGCTCACTATTCCCACCATCGTGAGTCAGATCAAATCCGAGGACTGGTTTGTCACGATAGATCATTCCTTCTCACAGGAAGTTCCTGAGGTTCGCTTTCGGGGGCGAAGCGTTCCAATATCGGGTTCTTCCGTTTGGCCTAGTTCTCTCCCCTCGCACTTTCATCAAGTGCATGGATGCAGCTCTAGTGCCATTGAGGCTTCAGGGCATCTGTGTGCTGAATTATATCGACGACTGGCTTATACTGGCCCAGTCTCGAGAGATGGCTGTTCAGCATCGAGATGTCGTCCTTGGCCACATTCAGAGCTTGGGGTTGAGACTCAACACGAAAAAGAACGTGTTGTTTCCCACCCAGAGAACAACGTTCCTGGGGGTGGTATGGGACTCGACAACGATGCGGGCACAATTGTCTCCCGCTTGTATCGAGTCCATCCTGGCGATGGTTTCCAGGATAGGGCTAGGCCACGCTATCACTGTAAAGCAGTTCCAAAGACTGCTGGGGCTCATGGCAGCAGCGTCCAACGTAATACCTTTTGGCTTTCTGTACATGAGACCCCTACAGTGGTGGTTGAAAACCAAGGGGTTTTCCTCGAGAGGGAATCCGTTCCGTATGATCAGGGTCACGCGCCGATGCCTTCGTGCCCTGTCCATATGGAGGAAACCTTGGTTTCTGTCCCAAGGCCCAGTATTGGGAGTGTCATGTCGCCGAAAGGTCATTTCGACAGACTCATCCCTTACGGGTTGGGGCATAGTCATGGACGGCCACTTTGTGAGAGGTCTGTGGCAGGCCCAGCATTCCTCATGGCACATAAATTGCCTGGAAATGCTAGCGGTTTACAAGGCTCTGAGGAGCTTTCTCCCAGGTCTCAGCGGTCACCATGTCCTAATACGAGCAGACAAAATGTCGGTGGTCTCGTATTTGAATCATCCCCCCTGATGATTCAAATACGAGACATCCAACATGTTGTCTGCTCGTGGGTTGGACCCAGTCTGAGGTCGCGCCCTCTGTGCAGACTAGCGCATCAGATCCTCCTGTGGTCCAAGGGGAAACTGTCGTCTCTCAGAGTGATGTATGTCCCTGGGGACCAGAATCAGGGAGCAGACATCCTGTCGAGAGCAGGGGTTGAGGCCCGGAGAATGGAGATTTCACCCGGAGGTGGTGAAGTTGAAATGCGAGAGGTTCGGCCCAGTGGAAGTGGATTTGTTCGCATCTCGAGAGACGACCTACTGTCCACTGTGGTTTTATCTCACGCATCCAGCCCCGCTGGGGTTGGACACCATGGTACAGACGTGGCCGAGGCTACACCTGTATGCTTTTCCCCTGATCGCACTGCTCACGGGAGTTCTGGAGAGGGTCCGGAAAGAAGGGGTCAGTCTATTGCTGGTAGCCCCGTTCTAGCCGGCCCGGGTGTGTTTCTCAGATATCATGTCACTCCGGGCAGGCCAGCCATGGCAGATCCCTCTGAGGAGGGACCTGCTGTCTCAGGCAGGGGGCGAGATATTTCACCCTCGGCCAGAGCTGTGGAAACTATGGGTCTGGCCCCTGACTGCTGGACTGATCGAGACCATACTCAGTTCCAGGGCTCCCTCCACGAGGAGATTGTACGGCCTTAAGTGGAATGTGTTTTCCACGTGGTGCGGCTTTCCACGCTCCTTTAGGTGTTGGGCCTCTGGGGAGGCACCAGCTGGTCATGCGTTTCCTCCGTGGTGCATGGAGAATGAGGCCTGCGACTCGTTCCAGAGTCCCAACTTGGGATCTGGCTGTGGTCCTTGAAGGGCTGTCACTTGCCCCCTTCGAGCCTTTCGAGCTTCTCTGCTGGTCTTACCCCGTCCACACTAAAGGTGTACGTGGCTGCCATTGCGGCTTTCCACGCTCCTTTAGGTGTTGGGCCTCTGGGGAGGCACCAGCTGGTCATGCGTTTCCTCCGTGGTGCATGGAGAATGAGGCCTGCGACTCGTTCCAGAGTCCCAACTTGGGATCTGGCTGTGGTCCTTGTGGTCCTTGTCACTTGCCCCCTTCAAGCCTCTCGAGTCAGCTATGGCAAAGAACCTGACCTTTAAGATGGTCTTTCTCCTGACAATTACTTCGCTCAAGAGAGTGGGGGATCTCCAGGCCTTGGCTGTCTCGCCGACTTGCCTGGAGTTTGCCCCTGGAGGAGATAAGGCCATTTTACACCCTAGGCCTGGCTATGTGCCCAAGGTGCCATCTAATAGGGCATGGCCGGTGGTTCTTCAGGCCTTCCATCCTCCGCCTCATGTGTTGGCGGAAGAAGAGAGGCTTCATCTGATCTGCCCTGTCAGGGCATTGAACATCTTTATTCAGAAGTCCTCTCATTGGAGGAGGTCAGAACAATTGTTGGTGTGCTTTGGATCACCCAAGAAGGGACTTCCTGCTTCCAAGCAGACAATTAGTAATTGGATTGTTCAGGCTATTGCCATGGCCTATCAGGTACGCGGTTTGCCTTCACCTGTGGCATTGAGGGCCCACTCTACTAGAGGCATGGCGTTCTCTAGGGCCCTCCTGTCAGGAGTCCCATTGCAGGAGATCTGCGATGCGACTGGGTGGTTCACCCCGCATACTTTCATCAGGTTTTATAGCCTGAACCTTCCCTCCACGCCGGGTGCATGAGTGCTCTCGTCCTAAGTTGTGCCTGGTTCAGCTTCACACTAGGACAGGCATGTTTTGGTGTGGCATAGTGGGTATCCGTTCCCCAAGTGTCGTTACCAATGCAGTGTGAGTTCCCTCGAGGGGGAACGTCTCGGGTTACGACTGTAACCCTTGTTCCCCGAGAAAGGGAAAGAGACACTGCGTCTCTTTGACACACCTCTCCATGCCTGGGAGCGACTTGCTTCATCGCAAAAGCTGACTCTGTTGTGTGCCGGCGTCCCTTTGTAGCTTCCGACTATGCCGTCACATGTTACATCATGACGCAACACCAATCAGGATTGGAATAGTTTCATTCATGCTTCAGACGCGCTTCGCTGAGGGGGTTCCCCAAGTGTCGTTACCGACACAGTGTCTCATTCCCTTTCTCTGGGAACAAGGGTTACAGTCGTAACCCGAGACGTTCCCCGCGAACAGCAGCACTTCACCGGCTCAGATTTCAGCGACACACTGGCACAAGAATTAGCACTATTTCGGTAAAAAGCGATTACAGAGAACTGTTGAATACACTTAAATTAAAATGCTACTTCTAAATATGCCTTTTTTATTTCTAAAATTGTTGTTAAATGAGTTTAAATGTATGTAATATTGTAAACTATGCTGTATTCACCCAAATAAATTCAATTTGTCTTGTATTTTGTCCATGGGTTTTCTTGCTTAATAATAAAAGTTCATATTTTGATTATTGCTGTTGTGTTGCCTATAGTAATTCTGTGTGTGATTTTTAACTTCCAGCCCATTTTAAGCCAGCAATATAATAATTTTTAAACAATAAGTTAAACAACCCAGCATGGTGGGTTAAAACGTTTAACCCAACCAGCTGGGTCAAAATAAACCAGCATGTGCTCTGTCCAATATTTACCCAGCGCTGAGTTGCCAAATAACCCAAGTTGGGTTGTTTTTAACCCAGTATTTTTTAGAGTGTAGGATGCCTTGAAGGTGAGTAAATTATGGGGCTACAGTAGCCTACCCACTCAAGAGAGTAGCCTATGCGATTTTGGACCCGAAATCGAATACTTCCCTACTATGTTCTGTGAAAGATTTTGTATTTTTTTTTCATATTTAAATTTGAAGTAGGCCTAAATTTAAATGAAAATTAAAAACGAGTTGATGCATCTCAAGGGTTTTATCCAAAATAATAAATTTGTTGCATGCGATTGCGGACGCAAGAAGTGGCGAGTCTTCATCCTTCAATGACTCACCATGTGCATACCGACACCTACTGGACTGTTGTGAAATCATCATTATTTCTTGGGATTTCCCTTTTCTTTTGCATCTGTTTCTTTCCAGTGGTGTCCACTAAAAATTAAGCAGTTCACCTAGACATACTAACAACTGTACAGCTCCCTCACGCCACAATCGTGGAAAATTATATCTGCCTACTCTGACTAATGTGTTTACTGTAGCTTTAAGAGTGCAGGTTGCTCTAACAGCTGATGCCGTAACGAGATGGTGACTCGCGAAGAACTGCTAGAATTAGCATAATACTGGGCATTAAGCTTTAAATGATCGTGCATGTGCCATAAACAATCCATACGAAAATAAACACCGCAGCATGCTGAAGGGATGCGTGTGAAGAATATGTTAAGTTCTGCAGATCGCACTGTCCCTCGACTGTCCTATGAGGAACTGTCTACTGCAGCATTAGAGTTACAGAGGAAAACGTGCTGAGAACAGGGTTATTTTGGATTTGTTCAGTGTTATTACTGCAATCTACTTCACTTTGGGCGAGTTGCACCTGAATTACAAAATAAGGTCATTTTCACAAAAGGTGAGTTTTTTGTTCATATCACGGATGTAACAAATAGGCAACATTCAGAACAGCAATAATGTAACAAAATATGTATACTAATACAAATTCTACTTGTTTATTTATGTTTATTAAATGTGATTTGTTTGCATATTCTTTTTAGCAAGGTTTAGTAGAAGGCAAATTTATTGGTGCAATGAGGTTATGACGTCATTCAGTATATCCATTGTACTGCGTCATAATTCCTTTCATACAAAATAATAATAATAATAATAATCTACTGCATGTGACTCTGACTTCAGATGCATTAAATGTGTAATTCCCAATGTGCACGTGTATTTTATTTATTGGATATTAAACTAAATGTATGTTTCTTCAATAATAGCCTAATTTTAAAAAAAATAAAGTTTTAAGTTAGTGAAAGTATGTGTTTTATATTGTTCACAATTGTAACCAGTGGGACAATTCATAGTTAAGTCACTCAGTGACTCAGTAAGTTGCAAACAATAACGTAACATAATTTCACATTTTTGTAACCATAATGGGGAAAATACAATGTTTCAATTCTACAGTAGCCTATAAGAGTAAGATTGGGTAAGATGCCACCCGGGACAAGATGACCCCACACCTTACTTTTTTCTCTTGACCAGGCACAAAATCTCATTTTAGCACTTTTGATGTATGGCTACATTATTTTTAATTTTGTCATTTCATCTCAATATCAACATATGCAATATTTAGTCAATCGAAACTGCTTAACGTAAATTGATCTAAATTTGTGTTTCTGGAAAAATAGTGGTCTATGACATTGTCTAATATTGAATCAAAGGTTTTTGTGTCTATTTGTTAATGAGGGATTTGTGGATACCTTAATGTTTTTGGATTTGTGGAGGAAAAGTGATAGTTCCTATTTTGAAGTAAAATTTTTAAAGTAAGAAAAAATACATTTAATACTTATTGTAGCCTAATTAATATTTAATGGAGTTATATCCATGAATTAGATGTACATTTCACATCTTTGTTTTCATTAAACCTATAGGTTAATTCATTAAGTATTTGAGTATTATTATTATTTCTATACAATGTGTTATCATTTGTGACCCTGGCCTGGACCACAAAACCAGTCATAAGTAGCAAGGGTATATTTGTAGCAATAGCCAGCAATACATTGTATGGGTCAAAATCATCCATTTTTCTTTTATGCAAAAAATCATTAGGATATTAAGTAAAAAGATCATGTATGGGATCAGATTCCCGCCAAATGTATTGCAGTCATGGATAAAAAAAAATAAGCGTGAAACCAAAATTTAAAAACGCAAGTAAAATTATATTGCACAAAATTTAAAAATGAAAGCAAAGTTTTCAGAATAGCAAACAATGGTCACGGATCAAAAATAATATGTAAATCAAAAATGTTATAACTCATAAAAAAAAATAAGCATGAATCAAAACTTTAAACACATTTAAAATCATATTGCACAAAACAAATTGCGCACAAAATCATGTTTTCCTTGGTTATATTTCTCTGTTTATTGTGCTCTCAGACATTTTCTGCACATATTTTAATTTTTTGTATGCTTATGCTGTTTTTCCCTTCGCTTTCCACATTCTGCGCTTCTTCTTCCAAATGTTGCGGATAGAGTTTCATGTAAATCAGGGCGGGCTTAAGCGTCATCATTGGTCCACTAGTTCTAGATTGACAGCTTTTCCTCTAACCAATCAGATGAAGAGAGGCGGTGACGTCTCTCCAACGCGTCTCATTACTGCCGGTGCTCAGTATTCTGTTCCCTTTTACAGGTGAAAATGGATAACTGTCGGCTGGGAAACATCTTTCCATACAGGACACCGTTATACAGTGGTGTGAAAAGGTTTTTGCCCCCTTCCTGTTTTTT
>NW_015505350.1:1980213-2034029 GCF_001515645.1 Sinocyclocheilus grahami
ACGGCAAGTGCATTTTGTATGTTTTCTTTATTTTACAAAAGTACATTTCACTGTTATTTTGAAGGTACACAAATAAAAAATAGATAATTTTGAACGCTGTCTTGCTTTTATCTATCACATCTTTCCGCTGATGTGAGGAACCCAAGTGTTTGCGCCGGTGCCTCCCGCGCACACAACATAAACAACAACAACATTGCAATCTTTACATCGCAGCCTCTTCATCATCAAAGTAAATGAGACAACTAAACATACTAAAGGTATGTATTAGCTTGTCTTTTGTACAATATGTAGGTTTTGCCGGTCAGCGCGAGCATCGCCATGCTGTGGTGTTTTCCAAACACATTTTTTGCATATGTGAAGGATGTTGTATTCAGATATGAGAGAAGTACAAAACCTTGTTTACAAAATAAATAGGCTAATAGTTTATCAAGTATTAATCTAATGAATCACTCATGGAAATGAGAGATATGTGAGCCCAGCAGGCGGTTCAGTTTTTTGTTTCGTTTTAAATAAGTTATAGGCTTAGCATTTAAAATAAATATTATTTGTAAAGAATGGCATTATAATTTATTTTATGACATACAGTAAAGCAAAACACGAAGAAAATAGTGTTTTTTACTATTATCAGGACCATTGCAAATGTTTACTGAACTGAATCAATATAACAAGTATATTTTTGAGTGAGTTTATTATTAATAGTAACTATTTTCTCATTTTGCTCTATTTCGACGAAGAGTCCAAACAAAGCCACAGCAGAACAATGTCCTCTAAAAGCAACACAGCAGCCTTTCGCTGATTTACATGAAACTCTAACCGCAACATTTGGAAGAAGAAGCGCAGAACGTGGAAACAAGAGCCAAGGGAAAAACAGCACAAGCATACAAAAAAAAAATATGAGCAGAAAATGTCTGAGAGCACAAAAAAACTGAGAAATATAACCAAGGAAAACATTTGCATTTTGTGTGCAATTCGGATAAAATATAATTTTACTTGCGTTTTAAAATTTTGGTTTCATTATTTTTTTTTTTATCCGTGACTGCAATACATTTGGCGGGAATCTGATCCCATACAGGGTCAAATTGATAGTTGCCGTGTAGTTCGAGTTGTCTGCCCATCAGGTGCATTACACTAGAGAACTTCAACTCCCAGCATGCATGGCGCTCAGTCAGAGTCAAAAATCCGCAACTAGACAAACACATAAAGCTTACACATTCATTGACGCGCTCTTAAGACGGCGTTATCATGGAAGAAGCTGCGTTTGTGACATTCTAATTCTTTTTTTCTTCCAGAATCCTTTTTTTTTTTTAAACACTGCGACAAAGCGTGACATCTATGGGACAAACCGTTGGCTTTACACCACGAGCCGTTTATTAATCCGCATCGATACCTCACTGGACTAGAAGGAGCTAAGGAGGCGGGTCCAAGAGCAAAACACGGCCACACGAAGCTTGTAGCGCACAGGATGGGATGATTCTTTGAGACTGAGACCAAAAGGGTCCGAGTAAATCAATGAATTCCCAATGCGGAGGATTTTCTCCGAAAGATAACGGGACGGCATAGCATAATGCTCCATGCGGGGTGATCGATGAATGTCTGCGAACGAGAAACCGCAGTTTGGCTGAAAAGCAATGGCAACCGGTCACGACCCGTGGTAAGTTAAGATGAATTAGTGTAAGTTAGTAACCGGTTTGATGTTGTTTATGACTTATATGAGACCGTTAACTCTCTAAACCATGTAATATCCTATATTGTTATTAACAACAAATTTAATAAAACATTTAATCAGTTAAACGTCTTATCTAATAAACTGGTAGCATGTGAATTGTCACTAGATTGTGTGCATGGTCCATTTTATGCCCCACCCTAGCACACAAATAGAATGATACAGTCAGTGACCCTGTGGGACTTCCATTGGTTGCCTGACAACAGGTCAAGATCTAAACCTAGAGATATGTGTCACTGTTGTTCTTGTACTATAGTAAAATGTCATAATGTGTCAGCTGGGCAAAATACATATTCCTCCAAGCTCTGGCTTTTAGAAGACATACTGATGTCTGCATTTGGATACAGCTCAAACTTGATAGCCCCTAATAGGTGTAATTTGATTTTTAACTGCAGAGGCGACGTGGCAGGATCCATTCATTTCTGTTTGGGTTTGTTGTGCATGAAAGTAACATCAGTCAAGGGCAAGGCCATTAAAAACAAAAGCATCCTTGAAGACAAAATGTTTCTTCTCAGTGAAAGAACTAAAATAAAGAGATCTTTGTAATCTTGTGCTGTTTGTCTGACCCACTTTGCCTTAAGACAGAAACTATTGCGATATTGGAATGAAAATGACTCGCATGTGTCATTTATTCTTTAGCATTATTATAATTATTATGTTCAGATGCAAGTTATTCTTTATTGATTGTCCAGGTCATATTTCATTTTGAAAATGTAGCCAGGACCATTAAAATTGTATGCATTGTAACATTGACTTTATAATTTTCATTAGATTCTCATTACTGTAATATTACAGGCATTATGCATATTTGCATGATACTTTCACATTACAGTATTGATATATATATATATATATATATATATATATATATAATTTTAATATGACAAAAACAATTTGCAAGTTGTCCATCCTATGTATTTAAGAGAACTGAACAGTACTTTCTGGTGCAAAATAAATAAAATTTCTGGTGGATACTGACAGCGTGTGGGAGGTTCAGTAATAGTAGTCAGTCATCTGAGAGAATTATTTAGTCACAGTATAAAAGTGACATCAGTTTTTTGATGCACATCTAGGAATTTTTTTATACCCATTTTGGAAAGGTTTTGCTATTCCCATTCAGCATTTTTTATGTGATATCCAAGAATTTTCTTTAAAATATGTGGATGGAAACCTGGCTAACAACTTGCTATAGTTATGTTCAGCCTTCTTTAACTGGATTTCAGGTGAAGAGGTGCCACTGCTTCGTGAAATTACCCATTGGATTCCAAACAACATATAGCCTAGTCATATATTGATCAGAAGGATTGCATTAATTCTCTTGTAAATGGAAGCAGCACAATCCAAATAAGCTTGTGGTGAAAGAATATATATATATATATATATATATATATACATATATATATATATTAATTATATAATTAATTTCCATCACTTATTAATTCTTGGCCATGTTGTACTACATGTTTCCTTTTTAATTAATTTTTTTTTGTCATATGTGGGGTTCTATACTAAAAAAACACTTTTGATTGATTATTTAACAAAATTTGTGTGCTGGTTTGTCAATTATTAAATTATTTGATTATATTGACAACATTTTTAATATTATATAATAGTATATTATAATATTGAATAAAATTGGCTTTCTTACACTAAATCATATTGTCATATTGTCCATACATGTTCCATTGGAGGGCACTGCTAAAACTACTTTCATGACAAATGGTCAAATTTCTTAATGTCCTAAAAAACAAGATCATTTTACCCTTCAAGCCCAGGGCTCTGATTTGCTGGGTAGTTTTTTTTCGTCTGGTCTCCGCATGCGCTTGATCACTGTGTGTTAGCAGAAGTGCTGATCAGTGTGTGTTAGCAGAAGCTGATTCCACCGCGAATAGCTGAAGACAGCAATCTCTGTCTGAACAGGCACAATCTCAGCCCTGAAAATCAATCTCTTAATCAACCAAAAACGGTGGTATATCTCAGTGAATTATGGGTAAGCCATGTGGACAGCTCAATGCAGTTTTCAGAGGTGCATTGCAGGCTAAGAGGTTAATGGATAAATGGTGAAAAACTTGAGAAAAGAGAAAATCCATTTCATAGTCTTTTTTTTCTAATGTTTGTTCATCCGGACTTCATGATCATGCACAGCCATTTCTTTACCCTTATGGGTAAAAGCTGCAAAGTTGCTCAAATGTCCCCTCAAGGACACTCAGTAATGTTCATGTATGTGACTGTATACCTCAGATCTTGTGGATTGTTGAGAAAAGTTCTTTTAATTCTCAGAGTGGTCAGACTTAGAACAAATTACAGAACAGGTGAAAAAAAATAATCAGTTGGTTTACACTGAAGGAAGGAACCAGACCAGTTTGTCATAGAGACGGTGGGCTATTTTGGTTTGGGCCAGTAATAAACTACACTGTAAAAATATTTTTAGTAAATAGTTGTTAATAAAACAATGATTGTTGTAGCATGTTTTACAAGAAAATACTATTTCAGTCTTCCTTAAAAAAAATTTTTTTTTAATTCAATGTGTTACTTGTAATTATGTCAAATTTACTAAATTGATTTCTGAGTAAAGCCTACAGAATTTCTTTTTTTGTTTGTTTTGTTTTTGTTTGTGAAATGGTGACCTTTTAAAGCTGCAGTCCGTAACTTTTGGTGCTCTAACGGTTATAAACACAACTGCATGCGTCTTGCAGAAACACATTGTAGCCGGAGCTACTTCTCTCTGTTTTTGTCTATGACAAATCACGCAGGTACTGGGCTACTCCGCAGCGGTACCTACCCGAACCAGTCTAAAATAGTCCGAATTTAAAAATAAAAAAAACGTATTATAGGTGTACCGTAGTGATTCCGGATAAGCCAAAAACACGGCTTGGAAAATGGGTTCATGATGTACTGACTTATTATGTACATTTTGTAAACTTTGAACTCGTTACGGACTGCAGCTTTAACTACAGAAAATGTGTTTTTCCTTTTTGTATAGCTTCATGATGGGGTTGAGATTGGAAGCTTGGTGCCACACGGGAGCCATGAAATAATCATGACGTTGCATGGACAAGGCCCGAGAGGAGGAGGTGGGACAGTTTAGGGACACTTTATTAATTAAGTATGACTGGTGCTTCAATTTCTGACATTCTCTCATATGAAAATCTGCAAGATAACATTTAAATACATTTAAAAAAACTATATGGCTGAAAGTATGTGGAGACCCACCAGAAATAGTTTAAGTATGATGTGGAAGATCTTCTCTGATCTGCACAAAGCTCATAGTTAAACCCCACTGACCTTTAGGATGAATTGAATGTTTTCAAAGAACTGTTGATCCCGTTCACAAAATCAGTCGGAAGAATTTATGAAGTGGAATTTTGAAAATAATTTCAGACAGAGGGTCAGAATAAGTTTTGAAAATTATTTGTCTGCATATATATATATATATATATATATAACTATTTTTATTTTTTTGTGCAAAAAATGTTAACATTATAAGTAAACAAAAGAATCATATTAAAAATAATTGTAAAGAAATCCATGGCATGACCCCCTTTAAAAAAAAAGTTTTTTCAGGTTTGGAAAGATGTAAGGATTCAAAAATTATGACCGTTTTTTAAAGGGTGAACTATCCCTTTAACAAGCATATATTGGAGTGATGTTCTTGTATCCACGTAACTTTGGTGGTGTAATTTTATAGTTTTGCATTACCGTGTGTGAAAGTTGCTTATGCTGTATTTCTCAGTATTTGCTCTTTTGCAGGGAGGTTCGGTCAGACTACGCCACCGTTGGTCGATTTTTTGAAAGATATTTTGAGAAGATATCCAGAGGGTGGACAAATTTTAAAAGTAAGAATATACGTTATGTAAAAAATGTATGTATATGGTTATTGTGTGTGTGTTTTTATCATTTTGTTATCATGTGATCTGCCTTCTTGGCCAGGTCTCCCTCGAAAATGAGATTTTAATCTCAAGAGACACCTTGTATAAATAAAGTTTAAATAACTAGGTAAAAAAAAATCAATTATGCTGTTTGTTGTTAAAATAGCGACTGTATTATGAATTTTATATAAGATGTCGCAGTCAGCAGTAATGCTGAAATCTTTGGCTACGTTAAAAAAAGAGGATACGAAGCAATAAAATATTGTGCCCAGTAATTGAGGGAACACATATTGAGGCCTTTTTTTAGTAAATAACACATACTGTATGTGAGAATTTATGTCAACGACTGTATGATTTGCCTGTCATGCAGGAGCTGATTCAGAACGCAGAGGATGCTGGGGCCACTGAGGTCAAGTTCATGTATGACGAGACGGAGTATGGAGTGGAATCACTGTGGTCACATGATATGGCTCAGTATCAGGGTAATCCGAATATGCTGATCAATTGCAGCATGTCCCTTCACATGTTCAATATAATTCCTAGCAATATGCTGGAAACAGAATGAATAGTAAAAAGGTTAGTAGTCTTGAAATACACTGTTACAATGAAATATGATGTTTTTTGTTTTTACAGGAACAGCGTTGTATGTCTATAATGATGCCGTCTTCACCACAGAAGACTGGAATGGTATCCAGGAGATTGCACGGAGTAGAAAAAGAGAGGACCCTCTTAAAGTGGGAAGATTTGGTATTGGATTTAACTCTGTCTACCACATAACAGGTGAGAAAAGAGTATGTTATGATTAGGGATGGGTACCGAGAACCGGTATTTTTTTGGACCGGTACGCAACTGGGTCAATACCGGAGTACTGATAAGCTTCAGGACAAACGATACTGTTACCGATACTTGCGTTGTTTTATCTCCGTATACTTCAATGTTAACGATGAATTAGAAGCTGCTGCTAGTCATTTTCCTTCACTGAATGATGTGGCCGACGTTTGCTCGACATGCGTGTGATATCCATGCACATGTGCTGTGTGTGTTTGCGTGCAATCATCAGTCATCGCGGCAAGAGTGAAACGTTCGAAAGTGTGGGCTCTAGGGGTGTGCAATATATATCGTCTGCGATAATATCGTAATTGTTGTTTTAACGATGTGCAATTTGACATTATCGAGTATTTTGCAAAAACCATTAAAAACATCCCTACAGAGAGCGCACGCATACATTACGTGAAGCCTAGACTAGTGCGTGTGCGCATTTAGTGTGTTTTCTTTCACTGCATGATTCAGTCTATTCAAATACATTTAGAATGATCACAAATTCAAGACATGATGGCAGAAAATGTATATATTTATACCACTTCATATAGTTATTCAATTTCACACAAAGAGTGCCGTTTTTCTCCAAAAATTACCATGATTACAAATGTGACATTGAATTCAATAAACAATAAGTTAATTAAGAGATTTACGTTTTAGACACCATATTGCTTGTTTTTGCTCTATTTCGCCAACAAAAATCATTCCGAATACAGCCACAGTGCTGTTTTGTGTCTCTTAAGCAACATGAAGGTGTTTCGCTCTTGAATGAATCAACCGTTTAAATGATTTGGTTCAATCGCAATGACTCACTTATTAACAGTGACTTGCTGCCACCTGCTGGCGGTTTTAATTTCAAATTTCGTCTTTTTCTTTCTTTTCTTTTTGATTTTTTTCATGTTTTAAATAATTTCAAATATCAGTATTCAACGTTTTATGTTTAATATATCAAAACATTATTTATGCATTTGTAATTGCAGGTTAAATGCATTCATGTCTTGCATTAAACAAAATACATGTGTGTAAATACATCTAAATGCCACTTCAGATGCAGCTTCTGTGTTGATTTAATTTGCTTGGTAACAGCCCAAATGTCTTATTATTCTAATTACCTGATTAAATGTAAGAATTTGACTCAAAAGATAATGGACACTTTTAGAAAAAATGGCTTTATAAAGGTAAAAATGCCCATAAAATGCAAAAATCAGTTTAAACTTATTGGAAAAGATTAATTTCTATCAGTATGAACTGACCACCACACAGAATATGAAGAATATTAAAAACATTAGGAGTCAGCTGACTTCGGCAGTCCTTAAGATACCAGCACAATAACACACTCAGCAAAATATCGTCTAATTATCGTTATCGATAAAATCCCAGAAAATATCGAGATATCATTTTTTGTCAATATCGCACACCCCCAGTGGGCTCACGTTACAAAACTAAGCGACACCAATGTCAGATGCAATACATACAGTAGTGTAATAGTGAACGAAGGAGGTAACACTAGTAATATAATGAAACAAAACACAACATTAACCTCAAGCAATGCGCTGTATTATGTCTTGCAGCTCCAGCTCCAACTGAAACTCGCAAGACACATTCACATGATGTGATTGTTGAAAGCCACAAATGTTGATTCGGTAGAATTACACTCACGAGACTTATTTGCAATCATAAAAGTACATTATTTCTGCGTGCTTTAAAGCCTTGCCGGTAAAACGTTTTATTCATGTGCTGTTCTAACATGTGCTTATTCAGAGTGTGTACAACCGAAGCGTCCGTACACTAAAAGGCCGGTCAAACAGCACCTGATTACTTAGTTATCTTAATTATCGTTTGATTGTGCTAATACTGTCAAAAACAAACAAGGTTTACATATAAACACAGTTAATCATGTCTAAAGTGAAAGTTAACAATTGAGAGAAAAACAGATGCGTGCAGCTCTTAAAGCGGCAGTACTAAACATGCTGCTGCTTGTCATTAAAGGGATAGTTCACCAAAAATGTAAATTCTGTCATTATTTACTCAGTCATGGTGTACCAAACATTTATTAATTTTTTTTATTCTTGTGCTGAACACAAAATAAGATATTTTGAATCATGTGGGTAACCAAACAGTTGTTGGACCCCACTGACTTTAATAGTAGGGGGGGGGGGGGAATTAAAGTCACTGGGGACCAGCAACTGTTTAGTTTCCCACATTCTTCAAAATAACTTTTTATGTTTAACAGAAAAGAGAAACTCATTCAGGTTTATAACAACTTGAGAGTGAGTAAATGATGACACAATTTAAATTTCTGGGTGAACTATTTCTTTAATGTTAATAAAATAAAACACAAAGAGAAAAATAACTCACTGCTCTTGACTGAAGAACTTTAATACAGTTGCTAAAGTTCAGCAGTAATAAAATAACTTGAATTTTTCAACAACTTTTCACTTATCTTTTTGCACCAAATAGTATCGATAACAGTAAGCACCGGCATGTAAAATCGGCATGAAACGGAAGTAGCTATTGTCTTTTTTTCTCTACTGTGACGTCTTTCCGCGTGAAACGGCATCTGAAATGAGAGGGCGGGACTTGATTTCATCCTTCAGGAATTGATTGGATCATTGGAAGTTGGGGGATTGCTAACAAAATGGAGGCAGATCTGAATGCCAGTTTGCAGTTAGTAGTGGGGGGATTTCTCTCCACTGGATTCACCGCCGACACCCTAGCATGAAGAAATGTTTTTATTTATTGAGGAAAACGAGGACGAGGGGGATCAATGGCACAAAACATGCCTAACAGCGCATGCGCGTGCGAGAGAGAGAGAGAGAGAGAGAGAGAGAGAGACTGCCTGAATGACTGAGCGCGTCCTCCATCAGGTTAAGTCATATTCATAAAAAAAATAAATAGTTTGCGATGTCCTAAGAGTAATGTTGTGGTAATATCCTAATATCCTTCCCATTTTTAAGGGTAGTGTACTCCCCCATGGCTTGAGTCAGCACTGGTCAATGCATTGATTTCTATAAAGTGAATCATCAGCTTCAGCTTTTCCCCCTGTTGTTTATCCCAGCGTTTACCCCTCACGTCACTAGCTCCTTGCGCCATAGCTCGTGACCAGAAGAGAAGATGAGTCGTTTTGTGGGGGAGGAGAGGTTAACGTTTTTGATTAAAGATTATGAGGGCACATGAATTAAAAAAAAATAATGAAGTGCACGGATAAATTATTTATAATAAACACTACAGTATTAAAAATACTGTTATCCATTATCCATTAAAAAAACAAGAATTTTCAATTTTGATTTCATGCCGAATATCAGTTCTTGAAAGCTGCATACACAATAATGAATTTGCAAAAAATCATTTTAGAGTGTATCATGTCATTTTGCAGGACTGTTCAACACCCCACTGGTATTTAATGACATCCTAATTTTTTTTTCATACCAGTATATGAAATAATTTTTCTAATTTGTAAATATACAGTTGAGCAGGGTGGACAAAATAGAGGACCTAATGGAACGTTGGGTCACCTGTTTATGTTAAGTGTCCATAATTGTGTGTACCCTTATATATTTATATACATGGGTATGCCAAATTCATACATATGCTAATATAATTCTTTATGGACTAAATGAAAAACTTGTTTTACTATTCTAAAAATGTTATTGTTATGTTTCATATTTTTGTAGATGTTCCTAGTATATTTAGTGGGGATCAAATTGCGATGCTGGACCCTCATCAGATGTTGTTTGGAGTCCATGAGTCTGGGCAGTGCTGGAATTTGAAGTCCGATATAAAGGAAATAACCGAGCTTAATGATCAATTTGCCCCTTACTTTGGCCTGCTCGGTAGCTCAGAGAAAACCATTAAAGATGGCAACTTTCCAGGAACACTCTTTCGTTTTCCACTCCGAATGAAACCCTCACAATTAAGTAACAACATTTACAATAAAGAAAAGGTTCTGGAGCTCTTTGAATCCTTCAAAGTTGACGCAGACACTGTGTTGCTCTTTCTAAAGAGCGTGCAGAAGGTCTCTCTGCATGTACGGGAATCGGATGGAACAGAGCGGATGCTTTTCCAGGTCACAGCAAGCGACAGTGAAGAAGATAAGATGGAGCGGCCCAACTCTCTGAAGACCCTGGGACAGGCTATAGATAGCTACAGTAATGGGGTGCTGAGCAGTTCGGTAACCTGTGCCACCTACCAACTCTCCATTGAAGTGCAGGATGAAACTGCCAAAGAGACTCAGAAGACCACCTGGTTGGTGTGTAATGGCGTAGGAGGGCGAGGCATGTGCGGTGAACTGGATTCTCTTGCTGATGATCTGAAGTTCATCCCAACCATTGGTATTGCCTTGCCGCTTGTGCTTATTGATGAGGACAAGGGGGCAACTTCTAGTTTCTCAGGACGTGCTTTCTGTTTCCTCCCACTGCCCATCGGAGAAGAAAGCTCGACCGGATTGCCAGTCCATGTCAGTGGTTTCTTTGGCCTGACGGACAACCGCAGGAGCATCAAATGGCGGGAAGTGGACCAGTGGAGGGACCCGGCGGCTCTTTGGAATGAGCTTCTCATAGTCACAGTCATCCCAAGGGCTTACTTCACACTCATCATGGAGACCATCAGGAGAATCCAAACTAAGAAGGACCAAGATTTTCCCCTTTCCCCAAGAGGCATTTATGGAGCTTGGCCTGATCCAAACAGGATCCGACCTCACTGGAAACCCATTCTTGAGCCCCTTTTCAATGACTTGCTTCAACAGCCGGTCATCTTCTCGCTCAATGGGAGCTGGGTTCAAGTGGATGAAACCATATTCTCAGACTTGGACTCCAGCTTGGACACTACAGAGACTGTCATCAAATACCTCCAGAGCTCAGGGATGATACTGGCTCAGGTGCCAGCCTACATCGATGCAGTACTGACAATGTTTGCCACCAAACCAGGGAGCCTGAGGAGAGTGACCCCTTCTTTTGTGCGCCAGACTCTGAGGAAATGTCGCCACAGAGGGTCCTCTAATGAGAAGCTGCTCCTGCTAGAGTTTATACTTAGCGATGCCTGCTACAATGACCTCATTGGACTGGAACTTCTGCCTTTGCAGGATGAGACATTTGCTGTGTTCTCCTCTTCTGTGAATGACAAAGATGCTGTCTACATCGCCTCTGAGGAGTATCCAAGGTATGGGGATACATTTGTATTTGCGTCCTTGGTATTAAGGTCATTCATAGTTTTAATGCACTGCTATCTAAATATATCAAATATAAATATATCAAATCAAAACGGCGTTAGGCAAAATTTGAAATTTAAGAACTGACTCCCTGTCAGTTCTTGAGATTGAATTAAATTTAGCTAATTGACCACATGCCACAGGATGGATAATTTGAATTTCTAGAATTGTAACTCAGACAAAACATTACTCCAATAATTAGTTTTCACTCATTTTTTTTCTTTCGTGATTTTTCCTTCAGGATCTGTTTGTCAGATTTAAAAAAAAAAAAGATTTACTATACTATACTATTTCACCACATTCAGATTTACATTACAGCTTTACATTCTTGAAATGCATTTATGATTCATGTCTAAATAATGCTTATTCCTGACCAAAACTTGAAAATAGAATACATTAGGTATAAGTATATATATACTATATATATAAGTATATAGGCTGTATATGTTTTTATGTTATAAGTCTATACATATTTTTTTAGGTCCCTTTATCCAGGACTGGAGGGAAGATTTGTCTTGGAAAGCATTGCCCCACATGTCATGACCGGCCTGAAAGAAGCAGCCAGAAGCAGAGGTAGACACCTGCAGCTCTTAATGCCACTCACATGCTCTCACTCAGGATATATAGAGCATCTGCTCTCAGTTCTATTCCTCAGTGGTGAAACTTAACCTTGTTCATGCATAGTTTGCTGCAGGGAATACCATTTTTGAGTTTCATACTTGCAATTACGGCTGTCAGATTTTTGAGTTATGCTTTTTCATGCTTAACTTAGTATATGCCGAAAAAGATGAAGTGCCTTTTATAAAATAAGCAGAACCTATAAACTCTGTCATCAGGCATCCATCTTAACTTGATTCAGTTGACACAGTTTCCTTTTCACTATTCCCAAATGACTAAATACAATATTTTAAAGAAAGGATTAGTAATCTTTTTCTTAAATTTTTTGTTTGTTCTGCTTGTGCCACAGTTGGCCATAGGACGTTTTTATAATAATAATAATGTTTTATTTATATAGCTCCTTTCAGAAAACTGACAAGGACATTAAAATGACTGTTGATAGGAAGCAGATTTCTTCCTCTTTTTCGATGACATTACAAAATTAGGGGCAGTCTATATATGTAGTAATTATTATTACACAAACGTTATGTATAGATTGTAAAGGTAGTGGCATGCAATACCACTATTTTAGATCGTGACATTTAAAATGTCACCATGATCTGCTGTAGAAGAGAGATTGTATTATCGTCTGTGTCATTAATGTAAATAAAACAACAAAATACAAGGAGAAAATCATTCACTTCTCATGAACTTCAGTAGCTTTGATAAGAATCAGTGTTAATTTAATTCATACAGTGAAGTCTGTTTAGTGTTTAATTTTTACATTGAATTTCTTATATGAATTTTTTTTTCTTTTGTTATGTTGTGAGACTACATTTTTTACCCTTTGACACACAAGCTATGAAAACCCCTTATAATACACAACATGGGTCTAAAATGACCCGTATTCATTTCCTATGTTATTTCATACTTCGTTGGGCCTTTAAAAAATTTTTTTTTTAATTTATCTTTTGAAATGAGGTTATTTCAGCTTTCAATAGTCCCTGATCTATAAATTCCATGATCCATGAATATTCAAAATATATTTTTACAATGACCACACATTAAGCTTACACTCATGGGTCAAAAATGACCCATCTATGCAAGCATGATAAAACAAAAGAATAAAGACATTTTGTCAAAATAATTATTTTAGCAGTTATTTAGACCAACACATTTAACACTTGAAATATGTTTATTTGCCACACATGACATACACATATCACTGATAACCGACAACAATGAAATTGAACTGTCTGTAGTGCAACTATAGTGAATTGTAGTGAATGTGACCAAATAGATGAAAATAAATCTAACAAAATAAAATCACTTGGGTACAGCACCATTTCAAATTGCCATCTCAGTGCCTCACAAATGACAACTACAAGTTTGTGCTCCTTGCACACAGGCCTGACACTGAACACCAGAACTGCTTACTTGTCTGTCTTTGTCTTCCTCTTCGATTGACCCTTCTGTCTGATGTATACCTGTGGCCAGGTGGTGGCTTTGTTTTGTTTTTTTATCCCACATCTTCCCATTGCCTCTGTAATATGGTTTTGAAGGTGGTGTGTGCCCTCCAAACGCCTCATAATATGTGGCACGACAAGCTCTTTGACCAGCTCCTTGATGAATAGCTGTCATGCATTGGTCACACCTCCCATGTAATCAGGGTGTTACTTAGTGAAGTTGGTGTACACCAGGGGTGTCTTGGATAGCTACAGTCCTGCAGAGTTTTGCTTCAACCTTGATAAATCTCAACTGCCTGTAGCTTTCTAGTAACCCTTAGACCTTGATTAGCTTGTTCAGGTGAGTTTGATTAGGGTTGGAGCTGAACTCTGCAGGACTGTGGCTCTCCAGGACTGCCCCCGGTGTAGGCACTGAGGGTGGCAACATCCAGCACATTGCACCACAGGACACCTCCGTGTTCTCTGCTTACATGAGTAGATGCAAACCATTTTTACTCAATCTATTGGACTGGGTCTGAGTTTCCTCTTCAGAGGACTCATCAGACAAGTCTTCAATGTCATCACCATCTTCTTCATCTAAGAGAGCTGGATTTACACTTACAACTCCAGACTGACTGATATTTCAGACTCCGAATCAGGACTAAGAATTGCCTGATCTTCCTCTTCACGCAGCATCTCTACAAACATTTCGGCCGTTAATCTTCTAGAATGTCTGGGATCAGCCATACTAACACTAGGTCAGGGGTGTCCAAACTCGGTCCTGGAGGGCCGGTGTCCTGAAAAGTTTAGCTCCAACCCCAATTAAACACACCTGAACCAGCTAATCAAGGTCTAAGGGTTACTAGAAAGCTACAGGCAGGTGAGATTTATCAAGGTTGAAGCAAAACTCTTACTAGGCATAATAGGCAAGTTGGAGCTAAACTCTGCAGGACACTGGCCCTTCAGGACTGAGTTTGGGCACCCCTGCTCTAGATAAAGAGTGCACAACAAGCAGTTGATGATGTATATACTGATTATATATTGTCACTGTCAGACATAAACCTTGTATGTCCAAAACCATTACTTTTCAGGAACACTGACAGACATAAAGGGTGACCAATAGTATTGATTTATGACAAAAAAATAAAAATGATGAAATGTAGAGATACAAGGTTTCCGCCTGACTGCAATGATAATATACTTGTATATAATAACATATTATTTTGTTGACCTAGCTGCAATTAGCTAGCTAAAATAGCTGCCTGTAGCTTTCTAGTAACCCTTAGACCTTGATTAGCTTGTTCAGGTGAGTTTGATTAGGGTTGGAGCTGAACTCTGCAGGACTGTGGCTCTCCAGGACTGCCCCCGGTGTAGGCACTGAGGGTGGCAACATCCAGCACATTGCACCACAGGACACCTCCGTGTTCTCTGCTTACATGAGTAGATGCAAACCATTTTTACTCAATCTATTGGACTGGGTCTGAGTTTCCTCTTCAGAGGACTCATCAGACAAGTCTTCAATGTCATCACCATCTTCTTCATCTAAGAGAGCTGGATTTACACTTACAACTCCAGACTGACTGATATTTCAGACTCCGAATCAGGACTAAGAATTGCCTGATCTTCCTCTTCACGCAGCATCTCTACAAACATTTCGGCCGTTAATCTTCTAGAATGTCTGGGATCAGCCATACTAACACTAGGTCAGGGGTGTCCAAACTCGGTCCTGGAGGGCCGGGGTCCTGAAAAGTTTAGCTCCAACCCCAATTAAACACACCTGAACCAGCTAATCAAGGTCTAAGGGTTACTAGAAAGCTACAGGCAGGTGAGATTTATCAAGGTTGAAGCAAAACTCTTACTAGGCATAATAGGCAAGTTGGAGCTAAACTCTGCAGGACACTGGCCCTTCAGGACTGAGTTTGGGCACCCCTGCTCTAGATAAAGAGTGCACAACAAGCAGTTGATGATGTATATACTGATTATATATTGTCACTGTCAGACATAAACCTTGTATGTCCAAAACCATTACTTTTCAGGAACACTGACAGACATAAAGGGTGACCAATAGTATTGATTTATGACAAAAAAATAAAAATGATGAAATGTAGAGATACAAGGTTTCCGCCTGACTGCAATGATAATATACTTGTATATAATAACATATTATTTTGTTGACCTAGCTGCAATTAGCTAGCTAAAATAGAATGTCAACAACAAGCTAGCTAATAGTATTGGACATGTTTCTCTGTCTCACTGGTAATTGATTTCAGGATCAAGGTAAACTTAGCCTAACATTCAAATATTATATCCAGTTATCTTTCACAATATATGAGATATTTTCTGTGGTAATAAATTATAAAATAAGACTAAATGCGTCAATTATACAAAAGCAGCCATGTTGAGTTGTGAAATGTGGGGCAAGGTGAATAGTTTTCTGCAGTAAATATGTTCCTACTTGCAGAAAAAAATTAGCAAATATTAAAGGTTTCTATTTGGATAATTTTTGACCCATGTGTGTAAAATTGATGTAGAAATACAAAAATAGTGTTTTTTTATAAAGAAAGGACAAATGAACATAATGATTTGTAAAAAATCAAAAACAAGATATTTAAAAGAATATCTGGAATACAGGTGCATCTCAATAATTTTTTTTATTGACCAACTAGCAGCTAGCTAAAATAGAATATGTCAACAACAAGCTAGCTAATAGTATTGGACATGTTTCTCTGTCTCACTGGTAATTGATTTCAGGATCAAGGTAAACTTAGCCTAACATTCAAATATTATATCCAGTTATCTTTCACAATATATGAGATATTTTCTGTGGTAATAAATTATAAAATAAGACTAAATGCGTCAATTATACAAAAGCAGCCATGTTGAGTTGTGAAATGTGGGGCAAGGTGAATAGTTTTCTGCAGTAAATATGTTCCTACTTGCAGAAAAAAATTAGCAAATATTAAAGGTTTCTATTTGGATAATTTTTGACCCATGTGTGTAAAATTGATGTAGAAATACAAAAATAGTGTTTTTTTATAAAGAAAGGACAAATGAACATAATGATTTGTAAAAAATCAAAAACAAGATATTTAAAAGAATATCAAGATGCTGATTTCATTTTCCAGCAGGATTTGGCACCTGCCCACACTGCCAAAAGCACCAAAAGTTGGTTAAATGACCATGGTGTTGGTCTGCTTGACTGGCCATCAAACTCACCAGACCTGAACCCAATAGAAAAGCTATGGGGTATTGCCAAGAGGAAAATGAGAAACAAGAGACCAAAAAATGCAGATGAGCTGAAGGCCACTGTCAAAGAATACCAGCTTCCATACCAGCTCAGCAGTGCCACAAACTGATCACCTCCATGCCACGCCAAATTGAGGCAGTAATTAAAGCAAAAGGAGCCCCTACCAAGTATTGAGTACATGTACAGTAAATTAACATACTTTCCAGAAGGCCAACAATTCACTAAAAATGTTTTTTATTGGTCTTATGAAATATTCTAATTTGTTGAGATAGTGAATTGGTGGGTTTTTGTTAAATGTGAGCCAAAATCATCACAATTAAAAGAACCAAAGACTTAAACTACTTCAGTCTGTGTGCATTGAATTTATTTAATACACGAGTTTCACAATTTGAGTTGAATTACTGAAATAAATGAACTTTTCCACGACATTCTAATTTATTGAGATGCACCTGTAATAAATGATAGAAAAACATTTCTTTCAGAGATTCAGCAAAGAAACACTCGTCCATAACTGAAATAACATAGGAAATGAAAACAGGTCATTTTAGACCCATGTTGTGCATTAGAAGGGTAGTGACACACAAAAGATTTTTATTCAAAAAGTAAGAAAGAAAAATAAGAATTTGTGATGATCAAAAACAAGTTCATTGAGGAATTCATGGAATTCTGAATGATGAAATAAATTTCTTGCAAAGAAATTAACTCAGTCGGGTCACTTTAGACCCATGTTGTGCATCAAAGGGTTAAAATAAGGGAAATTAGTTTGACTCTACTGCTCAATGACTTGCGAAATAGTCTTTAAATAGTTTTTTCATGGCATCTTATTAAGATTCTTTTTCGCGTTGGATTTTCAGTAGACTAGTAGTATCGGCAAAATTCAATACAATTTATGCATCTATGGAATATATCATTGTTTGCTTCATAATTTTAATTAAATAATTTATTTTAACCTAAAAATATATTTTCACCATTATCCTGATTTCTGCATTTAATTTCCAGTTCAACAATACCTTTGGGGTTGTTCAGGTAAGTGCACAATGTGTTGTCTACTGCCTGTATAGCTGGTCTCGCTATAGCTTTCCTGGATCACACTACTTATACACTAACATCTGTGTATTTTAACTCATTAACTATATACTGTATCAAAACAAAACACACTAATGCATTTAATAATGTGAAATGCTTGTAATAAAGATTTTAAAGGGGTCATATGATGCTGCTAAAAAGAACATTATTTTGTGTATTTGGTGTAATGTGTTAATGCGGTTTAAGGTTCAAAAAACACATTATTTTCCACATACTGTACATTATTGTTTCTCCTCTATGCCCCGCCTTTCTGAAACGGATCGGTCTGAAAAAGCGAGGTGTACTCTGATTGGCCAGCTATCCTGTGCATTGTGATTGGCCGAATTCCTCAAGCGTGTGACGGAAATGTTACGTCCCTTGCCATATTGTGATGCCTGCGGCAACCACATGTGACGACCCCGGGCTGGACTCCGCTTCGTCCACAGTGAAAGCCGATCCGGCGATCGACAGCGCGAAGTTGAAGTATTTCCTCAGCGACCAGCACGGATCAGCTCCAGGCATGACGAAGCGATAGCTTCCTCTTTTGGAAGGCCAAACAAAGTAGTTTCGCTTTCACAACGAAGCACACAGCATCTTCACGACATGGCGGCAGCGGCAACAATACTACAGCGAGAATAAAAGTTACGCCTTCTTTCTTTGCGTGAACATTTGGGCGGCGTTATGCAAATCTTCCCAGATAGTGACGTAGGCATGTGGGGGCATGTTAGAACCGAGCAGCAACCTCCTGCTCTCTCTCGTGAAGCCAACAAGGAAGTGACTTAAACTGTAATTCGTCAACAGGCCGCTAGAGGCTGGCTGCAAAAGGGAGTCAGTCCCATAGACTCCCCATGTTAAAATGCCCAACTTTACAGCAGAAAAAAACATGTTTACAGATTGGTTCAAAAAAAGATTTTAGTCTATATAGCTAATTTTGCCCTTCATGACAACTGTGAGGGGGGTGAATTTTTTTATAACTCATCCGTTTAAATTATATTAAGCCTTAAAGTTCTGCATAATTAAGGGTGTGGCCACTTGAGTGACAGGTGGATTGCCGCTGCTAGGTGGGCGTGGTTTCAGCAGCCAGCTCCCGCCTCTTTGCCCATTTTCGATTATCCGGGAGTGACATGCGGTAACGCGCTGCCAAGATGGCGACGGCTGGCTCCGCCTACTTTAGGCTTCAAAACGCTCGTCGGAAGTCTACAGGTTACGTCACGAACACTACGTCCATGTTTTTATACAGTCTATGGTTAGAACGAGCCGTTTTAGGTAGGTGTGGCCTTTAACTTTTATAAAGAATAACTCTTTGGATTTGAGACTTTAGTCTTTGCAACTTTACAGATCTTTTTTATGCACCAAGAGCTTGTAACACTCCAAAGAGAAAGGAAAAATTGAAATCGCATCATATGACCCCTTTAAAGTGTTGATGTTCCACTATCCATAACTTCAAACCTTGGGAAGTTACAGACCAATTCCTTTATTGTATATAAGCATTTTGATTTAGAATTTGTTGAGAAATAAAACTTAAGTGCACCATTTTAATCAATCAAGTGGTAAACAAGCGGTAAACTGATACATGTTTATTGCAAAAAATAATGTGACACAAGACACACATATGAACATGCATGCGAACAGCAAGGATTTTCCATTACTTGAAGCCATTTTTCCATATATTCTGTGCATATTTGTGCAACCTGAACAGCTGAAAATGGGTGAGTGAATGAATGAATGAAACCCATTTTAACAGGTTTCTCTGTTTTGTGCATTGATTGATTGTAAATGTTTTCAAATGCTAAAAATGATTATTCTTAATTTTCTCATCATCCGTGATCTTTACCCATGAATGTGTATTTTTAGTGTTTCAAGCTATAAGTGTCTTATAGAATATACAGTTGCAGGGAAAAAGATATGTGAACCTCTGGATTTATCTGCATTTATGCATACATTTTCATTGAACAACAGTAGACAAACAGCCACATTTAAGCAGACTGTGCTGGTCTATTTATGTGACTTCAGGTCAAAGTTTATGACCAGATCTAGATAAATCCAACGGCTCACAGATACATTTTCCTACATGCATACATTCTTGTATTACTTCTATAACAGCTTACATCATGTTTTGTGTTTGTTTGTGCTTTCAGGGAGGCCTTGCACTCAGGTTCAAGTGCTAACCCCAGAGAGATCGGCACGCCTAATTAAAGAAGTCCTTACCACAACATGGCCTTCTAGAGATTTTTCAGTTCAGTGGTACCCTGGTGATCAAGAGAAGCAGCATCCCTCAGCATCTTGGCTCAGAATGATTTGGAAGCATCTCTACATTAACTTTCCAGATGATCTTAGTGTCTTTGAAGATTTGCCTTTGATTCCAAATGTGCCACTGACTGACACCCTAGATTCTCTAGAGCTACTACGCCTAAAAACTCCATCACCCATCATTCTTGTAAACGAGGTAGAGGGCCCTCCGTCAGATGACTTGCTTGAAGTTATTAAGAAACTTGGCTGTGTTATCTTGAAGCAACTTGATCCCTGCTTGCACCATCCTCTCCTGAAAAATTACCTTCACCAGTCATCACCAAGCACCCTACTGCAAATTATGGACAGATCTTCATCCCAGAGATTAGCAAGCCAAGTTTCATCTTTCTCTGTCAAACAGAAGGTTGCCCTCAGAAGCTTTTTAGCTGGTCTTACTGATGTTACAGAAAAAGAAAAACACATAATTCAAGAGCTTCCCATCTTTGACAAAGTTGGACAGAAGTCAAAGACAGACCCTTCACTTTTTACATTATTGAAAGGAGCCAGAGCATTACATCATACTGCCAAGCATCCATTAGATGTGAAAATGTCCATAAATGTAGTTGACTGCAGTGATGAGGCAACCATCCGTCTAATAAAGCTGTTGAACATTGAACAGGTGAAAAGCACTGAATGTCTAAAGGTGATAATTCAGGACATTGAGAAAGGATTCTACACTAAAGAAGAAGTCACAAAAATCATGCTCTGGGCTCTTACTCATTTGTCTTTTCTGAAGGATGAAAACAAGACCATAATTAGTTGGCTTTCTTCGCTGAGTTTTATTTATACCTCTTCAGAAAAGCCACATTCACCAACAGACTTTTTTGATCCAGAGTTAGAGATTTTGCAGAACCTTTTCTTCATGGAAGAAAAGACAAGGTTTCCCCCAGATGACTATACATCATCTCCTGATGTCCTTCATTCGCTGAGACAACTGGGGCTGAAAAATGAGGTTCAACTCAGTGAAAAGGATGTGCTCCAGGTTGCCAAAAAAATTGAGGAGTTGCAAGGGAATAGCAAACCAGATTGGAATCCCATTTTAATGAAAGCAAAAACACTTCTTACTATCCTTAACAAACAGACAAAGTTGGTGAAGTCCTCTGAGGTTCAGACAAACCTGCAAAAATTAAAATGGGTACCCGTTTGCAAAGACAGACCGTTGAATTACCCAAAGTCACTTGATTGGAGAGGTGATTCCTGCAACATTTCTTCTCTTTCTGAAATGTGTGATATTTCTCATGCTGTGCTTGTTGGCTCTTCGGTTGCCCTGGTGGAACGTACCTCTGCTGGCATGAAAAAAGCCCTGAAGTTGTCTTTAGAGCCTCAGGTTGATCAAGTGCTCCAGCATTTGAAAGCAGTAAATGACTGGCACAGATCCCAAGCATTTACCACTGAGGACTGGTATCAGTTTCAGCAGATCTTGTTTGAGATATATGAATTCATGCAAGCTCATTTGGAGGATGCAAGGGAAGCCATGAAGTCTCTGCCCTTTGATTGGGTTTGGACGGGGAAAACCTTTGCTTCCCCTGGACGCACAGTTTTAAAGCCCATACCAGATTTGGACCTCCAGCCTTACTTGTACTCATTACCAAAGACCATTGCAAAATTCAACAAGCTTTTTAAATTCTGTGGCTCTATTGAAGAAGTTGTTGCCAGTCATGTGTTTGAAGTTGTTGAAACAATCAGGCAAAGGAGTGAGCAGGAGATGACAAAAGAAGAAAGCAAACGCAATGTCCTACTCCTAATAAATATTTTACGGTGGCTATACAGCAGTCAAATATCAGTAGATGCTACCATGCACGTCCCCATTCTTTACCACAAAGATCCAAGCAAACTGGTTATGAAACCTATTCATGAATGCACTTACTGCGACATCAAAGTAGAGGATCTGAATGACTTACTAGATGATGTTTCAGAGCCCATCATCCTTGTCCATGATGACATTCCAATGAAAACTGCTGAATGGTTGAGAGTTCCATGTTTGAGCACGAGATTGATAAACCCAGAAAATCTTGGGTTCGAACAGTCAGGCCAAAGGGAGCCTCTAACTGTGAGAATAAAGAACATTCTAGAGGAGTATCCTTCAGTTGCGGATATCTTCAAAGAGATTTTGCAGAATGCTGACGACGCAAATGCTACTGAGTGTAGTTTTCTGATTGACATGCGAAAGAATCTTGAAATCAGAGAGAATCTGCTTGACCCTGGCATGATTATTTGTCATGGCCCAACTTTGTGGTCCTTCAATAATTCTGTTTTCTCTGATACAGACTTTCTTAATATAACCAGACTGGGTGGATCCATGAAAAGATGTGAAGCTGACAAAGTGGGCAAATTTGGTCTAGGGTTCAACTCTGTTTATCATGTGACTGACATACCCATTATCATGAGTAGAGAATTCATGATCATGTTTGACCCCAACATCAATCACATTGGCAAACACATCAGAGACAAGTCAAATCCAGGCATCAAAATTAACTGGAGCAAACAGCAGAAACGGCTACGGAAGTTTCCCAATCAGTTCAAACCTTTCATCAATGTATTTAACTGTCAACTTCCACTGTCACTGGAGTCCCCTTACAAGTATGATGGGACCCTCTTCAGACTTCCTTTTAGAACTGAGCAAGAGGCATCTGTAAGTGAAATCAGCAATATTTATTACAATACCACTGATATCTACTCTCTTGTGGATGAATTTAGCATCTGTGGTCACCGGCTCATTCTCTTCACACAACATGTTGGAACAATGGTCTTGAAGTATTTGAAATGTGAGGAGCCAAACCCTGCTGCTGCACAGGATGTGGTCACAATAAACAAGAGTGTGTGGTCCTCCAAAGCAGCTTATGGTCCTTTAAGTATTCTGAAATCTGCTGCCAAAGTCATGAAAAAAGTCGCAGCCACCAACAGAGTGCCAGCTGAGGTCCCTAAGTCTGGTTGCATCATCAGAATTGTAGTGGAGGAGTTCCACAATGTCTTCAGACGCATTGTTGATCTTCATTCCCCACTGTTCAGAGGTTCTGAAGAAGATCCATCGTCCTACTTTGAGATGGCTGCTAAAGGCACACAAACTAAAAGACTTACAGATGACATGCCACAGAAGGGAGTGGAAAATACAAACTGGCTTATCTGCTCATGCATGGATGTGACAGAAGCTCTGAAGTTCTCCTTGAATGATAGTGGAAAACGCCTCGGTCTGGTACCATGCGGAGGCGTAGCTGTGCTGCTCTCTGAAGAAGACAATAGAAAATGGACTGTAAAGACAAGTGCCACACCAATTGGGGAAGTTTTCTGCTACTTACCCCTTCGAATCAAAACTGGCTTACCTGTGCACATAAATGGTTGCTTTGCTGTCACATCAAATCGCAAAGAGATATGGAAGACAGACACAAAAGGACAATGGAACTCCATTTTTATGAGACATGTGATTGTCCAAGCATACTTGGCTGCACTTAACATGCTGAGGTCAATGGCAGAAAGTGGGGAATTATTGGACTACAGCTATTATGCAGCCTGGCCTGACCCTGGAGTTGTCCATGATGATTTCAGTCTGATTTGTCAAGGGGTTTATCAAGAAATAGCTAAAGGTGTTGATGATGATCGTGCAAAAGTCTTTTCCGATGGAAAATCCTGGGTGTCAATCAAGAATGTCCGTTTTTTGGATGACTCATTGCTTTGCAGACCAGACATTGGGTCTGCTGCCTTCAAGATATTCTTGAAATACCTCAGAAAGTGTGGTTCCCAAGATCTTTGTGCTGTTGAGCTGCCAGACTGGGTCAAGGAAGGCTTTGATGATGCTGGCTGTAAAGGAAAACTGATGGAGAACACCCTGACAGAGACACCGTTTTTCTCAGATGTGTTCTTCCCCCATATCCAAGACATTGATAAGGATCTACGTGACCCTCTGATGTATTATGTACTCAATGAAAAACTTGAGAATTTTGCATCCATCCTGAGGGAAACCCCATGTATTCCATGTTCAGGACCATCACAGAAGCTTGTATTGCCATCTCGACTCATACATCCTGAGGGCAGAGTAGCCAAACTGTACAACAGTGAAGATGGAAGGTTCCCTGAAGGAAGTTTGAGAGACTATGTCAATCCAGTATGCTTGGTGAAGTTAGTGCAGCTGGGTATGGTCAAGGATGACCTATCTTGGGAAGACTTGATTGAACGGGCTGAGTCTGTATTGGCTCTAAATGAAAATGACCACACACTTGCGTGCCACAGGAGCAGTATAATCCTCAGTCTCATTGATGAAAAACTAAAAATGAGAGATCCAGCAGCAAATCAGTATCTTGCCAAATTACAAAATATCAATTTCCTTCCATTCTTGACAAAACCAGCTGGATTTTCACTTCCATGGCATGGAAACAATTTCCCCCAATCTACCATGTTCTCGGCAAAAGAGCTTTTTACAACAGACCATCAGGACACTGTGTGTTTAATGAAGCCCATTCTCAATGAAAATTCTCCTTCCTTTAAAGGATGTGGTCCTATCTCACTGGCTGTGAAAGACTTTCTTGGATTGATAAAAAAGCCAACGGTTTCATTAGTCATCAACCAACTGAAAGAGCTCTCAAAATCCTTTGATGGTGTAACTCTGTATCAAGAGAACATAACCAATGCTTGCTACAAATATCTCCATGAGGAATTGCTGGAGTCCAATGCTGCACAAGAGGAAATCATGGAGGAGCTAAAAACATTTTCTTCAATTCTAGTGGAGAACACATACGTGGAACCATCAAAAGTAGCATTTCACTTAAACTTTGATGCTGCTCCATTCCTTTACCAGCTTCCCAACAAGTACAGAAATAGTTGTCGTGAACTTTTTGAAAATGTGGGAGTTCAACCTAGCTTCACTGTTGAAACATTCGCAGCAGTTTTACAGCTGATAAAAACTGAATGTGGGAGAAAGCCTCTTACTGAAGAAAACTTTCAGCTGTCTCGTAGAATAATTAGTGAGGGGATATGGAGCTTGATCCGAGACAAAAATCAAGAATTCTGCCAAAGCAGCTATGGGGAGATGCTTCTTCCTGACCGCAATTTCACACTACAACCATCAAAATCACTCTGCTATAATGACTGTCCTTGGATTAAAGTCAGGGACACAACCGTTAAATACTGCCATGGTGATATTCCAAGAGAGGTGGCAGTAAAATTGGGAACTGTTCCAAAACGTCATAAAGCCTTAGAAAGATATGCTTCCAACGTTTGCTTCACTACCCTTGGAAGTGAGTTTGGGCAGAAGGAGAAGCTCACCAGCAGAATAAAAAGTATCCTCAATGCTTATCCATCAGAAAAGGAGATGTTGAAAGAGCTCCTGCAGAATGCAGATGATGCAAAAGCCACAGAAATATACTTTGTCTTTGATCCCAGGACCCATCCAACTGACAGAATCTTTGATGACAAATGGGTTCCCATGCAAGGCCCATCACTCTGTGTGTACAACAATCAGCCTTTTACAGAGGATGATATTAGGGGGATCCAGAATCTCGGAAGGGGCACCAAAGAGGCAAACCCTGGAAAAACTGGCCAATATGGCATTGGGTTTAACTCCGTGTATCACATTACTGACTGCCCATCTTTTATCTCAAATAATGACATTCTCTGCATCTTTGATCCGCATGCCAGTTATGCACCTGGAGCAACATCTGTCAGTCCAGGAAGAATGTTTAGAGATTTGGATTCAGACTTCAGATCACAGTTTTCTGATGTACTCAACTTGTACCTAGGAAATCACTTCAAGCTGGAACGCAGCACAATGTTCAGATTTCCCATACGAAATGCAGAAATGGCCAAAATCTCAGAGATCAGCTCAGCACCTGCTTCAGACAGAATGGTTCAGAATTTCCTTGATAAAATACGAATGGATGGTGCAGAACTTCTCATGTTTTTGAATCACATGGAGAAAATTTCTATATGTGAAATTGAAAATGGAACTGGGGATTTAAAAACTCTATATTCGGTAACAGCAAAAATCACAGACGGTGATCGACTAAAACGGAAGCAGTTTCATGCCTCAGTTCTGGACAGTGTCTCCAAGAAAAAACAGCTGGCTCAAATTCCAGTACAACAGATTACCTACACAATGGACATAGAAGACACCGATGGTAATTCTACTACCTGGCTGATATGTAACAGATCTGGATTTTCTGACATGGAGAAGGTCTCCAAGAGTGTCATTTCGGCTCACAAAAATGAGGACATAACACTCTTTCCACGTGGTGGTGTTGCTGCATGCACCAGCCACAACTACAAAAAACCACATAGAGCCTTCTGTTTTCTTCCTCTTTCTCTGGAGACTGGCCTGCCTTTTCATGTGAATGGCCATTTTGCTTTAGACTCTGCCAGAAGAAATCTGTGGAGGGATGACAATGGAGTTGGTGTCAGGAGTGACTGGAACATCAATCTAATGAAAATGCTAATCGCTCCTGCATGTGTAGAACTGCTAATTCAACTGAAACGTCGGCTTTTTCCAGGCCCTGACCCCACCATGACAATATTTCAAGGAACTCCAATCCATGTTGTCAGGGATATTTTGAGAATTTTTTTGTCTATCTTTCCTGTAAACAGACTGGACATTCAACCAGATTGGTATTGTTTGGTAAAGGCAGTCTACCTTTGCATTCATGAAGATTTGAAAAGACTATTCCCTGTTGTTAGAGCACCCCACATTGATAACAGTGATATACACTCTGCAATATACATCTCCTGGGTGAACACATCCACCTCAAACAAAGGCCGGGCTTTCTTTGACAACTTACTTAAGGATGAGTTGCAGCATCTTAAAAACACAGAGTATAACATTACCACAAGAAAGTCTGTGGCAGAAAATGTTTTTAGAATGAAGTCCATGCTCCTAGATGTTGGCTTCAACCTAATCTACAGCTGTGATGAGACAGCCAGTCTGTATTTCTGCCTGGAAGATGCTGGGATTCCAGTCAACTATGTGACTCCTGAGGATGTTCGCAAATTTCTTCTGACATTCTCATCTCCAGACGCATCCTGCCAAGTTGGAAAGCTACCATGTCGACTGCAGCAGTCCAATTTCAAGCTCTTCCATGGTCTGAAACTACTTGTCGACTACTGCTTCAAAGATGTGGAGGAAAATGATATTAACATAGAGGGACTGCCACTTCTTTTGACAATGGACAACATTCTGCAAGTGTTTGATGCCAGACATTCAAAGTTTCTGACCACTTATCATGAGCTTATTCCATCAAGGAAAGAGCTTTTCATGCACACACTATACATAAAGTACAGTAACATACTTCTAAAAGCAGGTGTGGCAAAGACCTTTGACATAAGCAGTTTTGGAGATCTCCTGGGATCTGTACTTCCCAGAGAGTGCAAAACAAGAAACTCAGTAAAATGGAAGGATAACTTTCCTACTGAAACTTGGCTTAAAAGTGCATGGCACTTTATCAGTGAACAACTTGCGACCAAGGATGACCAGACAGAGATCAAGCCTAAATTTGAGACCATTCTGGATATATTGAAAGATTGGGCACTACTTCCAGGAATCAAATTTATGGTGTCAGGAAACAAATTGGTTGTGCCAGAGCATGACGTTTTGTTACCCCTGAGCTTGATCTTTGCAGCAATCTTTCCAAATGGACAAAATGACAAAGTCTTTCACACCCTGATGAAGGGAGGATGCTTTCAATTTGCTGTGAATAAAACATGTGCCAAAGAGAGTCCCATCTTGCCTCTATTGGCTCAGCACACAGCAAATATAGACAATCCCTCCAGCATACTTCGGGCACTTGAGTACATGATCCAGATATCAGCTTTCAAAACAGCAAGTTTGACGGACAAAGACTTTGAAGCACTGTTGTTGTACTTCAACTGCAATTTGGCTAATCTGACCCAGGATGATGTACAATGTCTTAAACTGTTGCCATGTTACAAAGCTGTCAGTGGCCGGTACATCTGCATTTCAAACTTCGGAGCATGCTATGTTCTAACAAAAAGCATTCCCTCTGCCGACATTGAAAAATGGGCACATAATACATCTTCAGCCTTTCTTGCTGACAGTCCACAGCTGAAAGAACTCTACAGCTTTCTTGGGGTCACACCAATTGATGATCTTGAGGTCTACCTGAATCATTTAATTCCAAAATTTGACATTTTATCACATGATGCCAAAATCCAACATGTCATCTATCTGAAGGAGAGGTTATTGGCAATGGAGGAGCCAAACAGCATCAAGGATCAGCTCTTTGAAAAACTAGAAGGTCTGTCTTTCATTCATGACTCCACCAATAGACTGAAACCTACCAAAGCCTTCTTCGATCAAACAGTTAAAGTGTTTGAAGTAATGCTTCCACAAAAAGCCTTCATTCCCAATGATTTCTTCAAAAAAATCGAGCAGGTCTCAAAGCCAAAAAGTGGGACATCCTATTTGCCCTCATGGATAACATTCCTACGCAATACTGGGTTAAAATATGTTGTATCACAACAGCAAGTTCTACAGTTTGCAAAAGAGATCAGCATCAAAGCTCATACAGAGAACTGGTCCCAGGAAAAAGTTCAGACAATTGTTGATGTTCTCCTAAATCACATTTTCAATGAGAGAACAGATCTGTTTGATGGGGCATTCCTCAAAGAACTCTCTATGATACCATTCCTATGCTCAGAGCGTGCACCAGCCGAGCTTGTTCGCCTCCACGCTCAGTACCAAGAAATGAATGGCACCATCCCTTTAATTCGCTTCAGTGGGTCTCAAGTAAATCCAAAGTTCAAACAAACTGATATCATGCAGTTGTTGTGGACATCTTGTCCTATTCTACCGGAGAGAGCCACGCCAACAAGCATAAAAGACCAGGAAGGAAACACACTTGCCAGCCAAGAGCAACTTGATCTTATTTTGAGCCTGTTAAATGTCAATGTGGACCCACCATTGGAAAAGGTGATTAGCAATTGCAAAAACATATGTAGCATTACTAACTTGGATGATGACACAGTGAAAACACGAAACAAGGTCTTGAGGAGCATTTATGAATTTCTGAATGCAGAAAAACATGAATTCCGCTGTCAGTTACGAGGAGTAGCCTTCGTCATGGTTGAAGAGGGTTGGAAACTCCTTAAACCAGAGGAGGTTGTCATTAATTTGGACAATGAATCTGACTTCAAACCCTACTTGTACAAACTTCCCCTTGAGCTGGGTACATTTCACCAACTGTTCAAACTGTTGGGAACTGAGGACATTGTTTCAACAAAACAATATGTCGAAGTTTTGTGTCGAATTTATAGAATTTCAGAAGGCAAGCAGCTTGACCCAAATGAAATGAGAACAGTAAAAAGAACTGTCTCTGGGCTATTCAAAAATCTCCAGAATGACCCAGTACAGGTCCGTAAAGACCTTGAGAATCTCAGAGATTTGACATTTTACCTTCCAAGTCATGATGGACGATTGGCCAAATCAAACACATTGGTTTTTGACGATGCACCACACTACAAGAGCCGAATTCAGGGTAATGTTGGTGTTCAGATGCTAGTTGACATGAGCCAATGTTACCTAGGCAAAGACCATTCCTTTCACACAAAGCTGATCATGTTGCTTCCCCAGAAACTGAGGCCCAGGCTTCTGAG
This sequence comes from Sinocyclocheilus grahami, assembly GCF_001515645.1. NCBI lineage: Eukaryota > Metazoa > Chordata > Actinopteri > Cypriniformes > Cyprinidae > Sinocyclocheilus > Sinocyclocheilus grahami. Next base: position 2,010,065 of record NW_015505350.1, read on the forward strand.
TAGTATCTTGGAGGAGCAACTAGATGAAGACTCTCCAAAAATGTGCCAATTTGGTGCCCTTTGCTCCCTGCAGGGACGGCTTCAATTGCTGCTGTCATCAGAGCAGTTTATCACTGGATTAATTCGGATCATGAAACACGAGAATGAGAATGCATACATGGTGAATGAGGAGAAAGCAATACGGTTATGCAAAGCACTGTGTGAGGGCTTAAAGGTGTCTTGCTTTGAGAAACTACAGACAACATTGCGAGTGAAAGGCTGCAGTCCGATTCCCCATAGCCGTAGTGAAACTCTTGCCTTTCTTAAAAGGTATGGAACTGCTGTTATCCATCTTTACATTCAGCATTCTGACAGCAAAGACATAAATTTTCTTCTTGCTTTAGCAATGACCCTTAAGTCAGCGACAGACAACCTGATTTCTGACACCTCTTATCTTATTGCTATGCTGGGTTGCAATGACATCTACAGAATAACAGAGAAGCTAGACAACCTTGGTGTCAAGTATGACACAACTGAGCCCTCAAAGCTAGAGCTTCCACTTCCTGGTACACCCATTCCTGCAGAGATTCATCATTTACTGCTCATGGACCCCATGAATGTCTTTTACCCTGGAGAATATGTTGGTTACCTGGTAGATTCAGAGGGAGGTGATATTTTAGGCACTTACCAGCCAACTTACACATACGCTATCATCGTTCAAGAAGTAGAACGGGAGGAAGACGAAAGTCCAAGTGTCCTCGGCAAGTGCTTTCAAATTGACATTGGGTACAGTGAGTACAAAATTGTGAGTTCTCTTGACCTATATAAATTTTCCAGACAGGATGATAGCACCCATATTCGAGATGGCACACCAACTCCAAAGAGCCCCTCAGAGGGTCGTTCTCCTTCTGCCAGAATGGTCCCTCCAATATTTCCTAGAAAGGAAAATCACAGGGCTCCTCCAACAGAGGCATCCCCCAAAAAGATAAAACTCAATGCATTACCAGAAATTCTAAAAGAAGTTACGTCGGTCATAGAACAAGCTTGGAAACTTTCTGAAACCGAACGCAAGAAAATTATACGCCGCTTATACTTAAAGTGGCACCCTGACAAAAATGCAGAGAATCTTGATATCGCTACCGAAGTCTTTAAGCACCTACAAAATGAGATCAGCAGGATGGAGAAGCAAACACAGGCAGAGCAGACCACTGAAAGAGGATCAAGGAGACCTTTCTCTGCATCTTCCACTCGATTCCAGTCAGAGAAATTCTCATTTCAGCGATTTTACACATCATGGAACCAAGAAGCAACAAGCCATAAATCGGAAAAGCGGCAGTTCCGAGAACAATTTACTAGCTATGCAGGCACATCGCATTCAAATCGCTTCTTTGTACCACCGTCGTTTAAATCCGTTGGGAACCCTGTAGAGGCACGCCGGTGGCTAAGGCAAGCAAGAGCCAATTTTTCCGCTGCAAGAAATGATCTTCATAAAAATGCCAATGAATGGGTATGTTTCAAATGCTACCTGGCAACAAAGCTTGCATTAATCGCTGCAGATTATGCAGTGAGAGGAAAATCAGACAAAGATGTAAAGCCCACAGCACTTGCACAAAAGGTAGAGGAGTACAACACCCAGCTAACAGGGTTGGCCAAGGATGTACACATCCTCGAGGGTTATGGTGTGGACAGCCTGAGAACTCGCTACCCTGACCTTTTACCCTTCCCCCAGATTCCTAACGACAGATATACTTCAGAAGTAGCAATGAGAGTAATGGAATGTACAGCTCGGATAATCATCAAACTTGAGACATTTGTCCAGCAAAAACTCTGAATTAGACAATGCAAAACTCTAACAATTGAATTAACAAAGCGTTTTACAAAATTATGTATCTCGCTGGCATTTTATTTTAACTGTGCCACCTCTGATGCTGTGACACATGCTTATAATTGCGTACATATCTGCTCCATTTCTCTGAAAGGTTGCCCGAGTCTAAAGAAAAAATGTACGCTATTTAACATGCAGCAGTGTACATACTTTGTACCTCCATCATTTAAGTCTGTTGGGAACCCTGTGGAGGCACGACGGTGGCTAAGGCAAGCAAGAGCCAATTTTTCCGCTGCAAGAAATGATCTTCATAAAAATGCCAATGAATGGGTATGTTTCAAATGCTACCTGGCAACAAAGCTTGCATTAATTGCTGCCGATTATGCAGTGAGAGGAAAATCAGACAAAGATGTAAAGCCCACAGCACTTGCACAAAAGGTAGAGGAGTACAACACCCAGCTAACAGGGTTGACCAAGGATGTACACATCCTGGAGGGTTATGGTGTGGACAGCCTGAGAACTCGCTACCCTGACCTTTTACCCTTCCCCCAGATTCCTAACGACAGATATACTTCAGAAGTAGCAATGAGAGTAATGGAATGTACAGCTCGGATAATCATCAAACTTGAGACATTTGTCCAGCAAAAACTCTGAATTAGACAATGCAAAACTCTAACAATTGAATTAACAAAGCGTTTTACAAAATTATGTATCTCGCTGGCATTTTATTTTAACTGTGCCACCTCTGATGCTGTGACACATGCATATAATTGCGTACATATCTGCTCCATTTCTCTGAAAGGTTGCCCGAGTCTAAAGAAAAAATGTACGCTATTTAACATGCAGCAGTGTACATAATGTTAAAAAATATAGCAATACCTTTTATTATTTTAAATACATTTATTGTTGTTCCTTTGTACATAATGAATACCAATGCTGCTTTTTTTTAATCTTTTTTAGAAATTAATTTTTCCTGCCATAGTCATTAAGTTGATGGTATTGTGATTTAATAGCATGAGTTGCACTGCACTTTTATGTAATTGAGTGATTGCAGAAATTTGAATGAATGAATCATGTGCAATCCAGCAACGACAGGCAAATCAGCTCATGGTTTCTTAATGGGATCTATATCAATCATGTGCCAGTAGCTCATTCTGAAATAAAAACGGCAGGTTATAATGTTCATACACCGTTTTATCAGCTAGCAAATCCACAAGGTAATTGACATGCTCCTGTCACTGTATATGTAATACTGTGCATAACCTGAACATTAAACAGTGAAAATAAAAATATTTGAAAGACTTTAAATTACATCTTGAAGATGTAATATGACAGCAGGTTCATAAGTGTTTACCAGTGCAATTACTGTATCTGTCTGGTTGCAAGAATGACATTTATTTCATATTTCACAATCAACTTTATCGCAACTGAACTATGCATGTATACATTGTTGGCTTGGGGCTTAACAGAGCACTTTTTATTTCCCATACAAGGATACTGGTGGGTGTAGTTTTAGCGCATATTACTATTTAAAAATATAACAAGTGACATTTTCTCTTGAAATTTCACCTGTCAGTTAATTGACATCTACACATCACACAACATGCGTAATTCCTCAGAAACACATCGATTAAATATGCATTTTCTATTATTCATAATGGGAACCTCTTGTCTTCTACTGCTGAGATTTTTGGCATGAAGTTCTCTGAAATTTGTGTAAGAGCGAGGAACATAGATACTCATATGGTGCTCAATGTCAATGATGTTTTTTCATCCATTCCCTTTGTTTAACTGCGAGAGACTGAAATTAAACACTGGCTACTGTATTGTTTGGACAAATATATTTAGTCATTTGTTTCAATCTCATAATGTCATATTACAGCTCTGTAAGTTTGAGACCCACTGACAGTGGCTCTTATTTTTATTCTTAATTTTAATTCTTAAAAATATCCTCTGAATCCACTGTTCAGTCATATAGTATCAGGTAATAATGGTACAACATATACCGTTTATTGCACACAAAATTTTCCCTTAAGTTTAATGATTTTTTTTATTATTATTAATTATCATGTCAACTCATGCCAAAACACTGAATGAGGAAAAACCCCATTTACAGTTGTTCATACATGCTTTATAGTTAAACTATAATATCATTCAAAGGTCGGTATTGTAATTATTTACTTTACATATGTAAACCTCAAAATATGAGATTTCCCATTGAAGAAATCTACAGCAACCAAAATATAATATACAACTGATGAATAAATGTGAAGATTCCCAACCAATACCGTATATACAAACATAATCACTCTCAGCATTTTCAAACAGAACATATGCAAAACAATTCTGAGAAAACACACACATCCCAAAGTTTCAAGCTGCCATAAGGTAAATTATACCATTTTGATAGTTACATTATTCCATATACATTTATATTAAATAAATGGAGATGCCTAATTTGATATCAAACCAAGAGCACTTTATATCTTACAGTAGTTTTATTTTTTACTAGATCAATTATGTGGTTACTCTCAATACCCCAGCTGTTTTGGCACTAACACATAGATTTTGCCATTTGACAAAAATGAGAGACATTTGGATTAGATTAGATTGCAATGCTTAACAGAAGAATTCAAAGCTACTGCTTCAGGATTGTGGGTAGTGCAGTTCTTCAGACAGAAATGTATTATTACGCATGACTTAATTAAAAAAAAGTTGTAATTAAACTGATTTCAGAAGTATATATCATAACCCTCAGAGAAGCACATAAGTGTTTTATTTGTAATAATTTCTCTATTAATGAGCGCATCTTTAAACAATAACTAGCTGATATGCATCACACAGAATTTGGGTATTTATTGCACCTCAAAATTATATTGCTTAGGATGTCAGCTGTTTACCAGCCCCTTTATTGCCCAGCCTAATTTTTAACAATTTGTATACAAAAAAAAAGGAGAAAAATAAAGTACAGTCTACTACACAACCCGATCTCATAAGAAAATGTAACTATTTTACAAGGCGATTTTGTATGAATTCATACATAGACATATTTAAAAAATAATAATACTAATCATAATGGTCCTCCCTTAAACCAAAACGTCAGTGGGGAGTAGGCAGATTGTATGGAAACATAAGAATTAAATTAGAATTTATTAGGTTTGAAATTATAAACACCAATTCACCAAAACATAAATAGTTACAAATTGCCATGGGTGTGTGTGTTGTATATACTGCATATTTCATCTTCCCTATCATGATAAAACCCCAACCAAATAGATGAATGTACACCTCTGATCTTCAGTAACATGTTAATACATATCGTGATGGGTTTTTTTAACCTTGCCCAATACAATGTAACAACACAATGTGTTTCTAGTGTGGGCGTTAAGGACAGAAGGTCATTCAGCAGTCCTGGCGCTCGCTGCAGGTCGAAGAGACGCCAGCTCTGGAGATGAAGAGCTTACCGCTGGGACAAACGCACACTTCATATGTGTTGTACATTCCCTGAGAGTCACCTGACGTTCTGGCTTCTCCCACAGGTAACGTCGGCAGACGAACACTTTCAGCATCTAAAATCAACTGAAACACAACCGAAAACCTTACTATTGAGGTATTTAATGAAAGGTTAGGCCACACTTTATTTTAAGGTGTCCTTGTTACACGTTACATGAACTTACTATTATAATTACAAAAAAATATGCATAATTACATGCAAGTAACCCTAACCATATAGTAAGTACATGTAATTATTGTAAATAAATATTACTCAGGACTTAAATGTATAATTACACTGGAACAAAGACACCTTAAAACAAAGTGTAACCAAAGGTTAAATAAAGTTTATTTAAAGATTACTATCATTACCATATTACGTAATTACATAAGAAATAATAAACAGATTTTCACTAGTCTATTGTTTATTAGAAGACACCAGGAGTCTTTGTTTCAACTAGAGTTTCAGAAATATATATATATATTATGTATATCTGTCTTGGACTGTGCTCAAATGTGTTAAAACACCAATTTCTACAATCAAGAGTCATTACATTCTTCCAAAAATATGAGTTCAGTCAGGACCACTATCGTCAAAATGATAGATACTTAGCATAAAGTTTGGTTTGGCGGTATGGTTCTGTTCTGGGCAAAAACCTCCCTGCCCATCCATGCAGCCTGTCATGAATGAGCAGGGAGAGCAGCAATAATAACCCCCCTAGGGTTAACAGAACAGAACAAGGCAGATATCATTAATGTACTTAATGATATTTAAGTGTAACACTTTATTCAAGATAAAGGAGTCTGATTAGCAAAGAATATCAGAAATCCAAGTCCTGACTGTGGCGAAAGGAGGAGCTGGGGATGGAGAAGGGTAATTTGCTCCTGAGCAAGCTGAAAAGCTGCAGAATAATACTGAATAGAGCTTATATAGGAATGCCGCGATAGGTGTCGTATTCCTATAGGTAGATGTGATCAGCTGAGAATCAGGATTGCTTACCAGTCCTGCAGTTGAGTGTAGCTGAATATCAAAGTGTGCTGTCACGTCAACATTTCCAGCCAAGGCTTTGACGTGAACGCCTTTTGGGGCATCCATGCTGAGAGAGCGTGTTGGAGACTCTAGTCTTAAAAGATAGGGAATGCTTAGTTAGCACTTTGCAGTGCATCATTTGGACACAAGATGGCCACAAGATACTCTCAAATTCAACAGTTTGATTCATAGAAACAGAGGAATCTGCATGACTGTGGGCATTACATTTACTTGTGAAAGACATTTTTAAAGCAGAAAAAAATTAAGCCTTTGTTGAGAACCAGATGCCTTGGTAACTCGGGTCATCACACATCACAGCTGGTTAATCCCCTGCTGGAAACTTCTATAAAAGTTATTTAGGTAATATAATCAGTACCGCCATTACTTTTAATGAGCTGACCTTATAAAACAAGAATGTTTTTGAGAAAAAACCAATCAGATAAAATGCAGAGTTAAAAATGAAGCTATGTAGCAAAGTGCTGTATTGGAAGTGAAAAAGTTAATAATTCAGTACTTACTTTAGCTCTTTGTTAAGTACTGCTTTGACCATTGGAGTCCTGACAGAATGCTCAAAGATAGCACCTTCTGGACCTGTCCAAACACCAGAAAACTTACAACTATACAAAGGAAGTGGACAAATCATTCAGGATTGAGGGTGATATCCATATAATCACATCGTTGCATTTATTTGCTAAAATACAGATTATCGAATACATTATATTATTATATTGTATAACATATTATATTTCACTGTATTAAGCTTTGTATGTATTAAAGCATACGATGCAATACATGTATTTTTCAGTTAAAATCAGGTGCTGCCACAAATACTACATTCATGATTAATCAATGTACATAGTTATGTATTATAATATATTAAATAAGGTATATTATTTTTGCAATTTGAGAATTGGCATGGAAATGTTCTAAATTGTAATAAATAATACAAAATGACCTAAATGTCCTGAAACAGGCTTTATTCTTTAAATAAAATATAATTGGTTCTTCTTTTGGGGGGTGAAATACGATTTAATTCATGATTAATCTATAAGCAATGTACAGAGTTATATATTATTTTTGCAATATGAGAATTGGCATGGAAATGTGCTAAATTGTAATAAAAATGCTAATAATACTAAATAACCAAAACGTCCTGGAACAGGCTTCATTCTTTAAAAAAATATTATGTGTTCTTTTTGGGGCAAAATATGATTGAATAAAAACGCTGTTGACAGGTATGAGATTCATCTATGCATTACAAAAATCAAAATAGCTCTAGGCTAGTTTAGATAAAGTATTAATATTTAATCTAGTGTGTAAAGCCATTGTGCATCATGGGATACCAGGCATGTGTTGTTATGGCTGGATCTGTTGTTTACAAAATCTCAGTATTTAACCAGTTAATTAATGGGGCTGTTTCATATGTTAGAATATACTTACTATTCTCTTCATATTTTTCTTAAATCTTTTTGAATTAATATTTGAACACAGTAAAGTGCAACATTGTAAACAATGTACTTCCTAACACTATAACAGCACTAATAACACAACAGAGCATTTCCTTTTCTTTTTTTTAATGCAGGTCTATTTCTAGGCTCACCTGTTACACGGAGCTTGCCTTTTCCCACAACGGCTCCATTTACATCTGCATAAAATAAATTTTCATCATGGTTGGAACTGATATTAAAGTGTTGGCCAAAACCCTCGGCCTGACTGGGACCTATTGAGAATAGAAATAAACGAGGAGAGAATATATATATTCAAACAGAATATTGATAAAACAGACTATATTTATTGTCATTAAATTTCCAGTTTCACTTTCATATCCAGTTGTTCAGTTTTATGTTGCCGCTGGGCTCTTAGCTCATGCATTTTCTGTGTGACCCATTTGATTCACCCTGTAAAGCCTGACATATTGGATAATGGTAATGGAATGATAATGGAACCCTACAGTGGCCCAGTAGTGCACAACACAACAGAAACAAGCCACAACACAATGAAATCAGCACAGCACAACAGAAACAAGCCGCAACACAACGGAAACAAGTCGCAACAAAACGGAAACAAGCCGCAACACAACGGAAACAAGTCTCAACAAAACGGAAACAAGATGCAATGCAACGAAAACAAGACACAACACAACGGAAACAAGCCGCAACACAACAGAAACAAGTCGAAACACAACAGAAACAAGCCGCAATGCAACGGAAACAAGCCACAACATCAAAATGAGCAAAACACAAAAGAAACAAGATGCAACACAACGTAATTAGCACAACACAAAAGAAACAAGTCGCAACACAACGGAAACAAGTCGCAACACAACAGAAATAAGTTGCAACACAACGGAAGCAAGCCACAACACAACAGAAACAAGACGCAACACAAAAGAAAAAACAAGTCGAAACACAACAGAAACAAGCCGCAATGCAACGGAAACAAGCCACAACATCAAAATGAGCAAAACACAAAAGAAACAAGATGCAACACAACGTAATTAGCACAACACAAAAGAAACAAGTCGCAACACAACGGAAACAAGTCGCAACACAACAGAAATAAGTTGCAACACAACGGAAGCAAGCCGCAACACAACAGAAACAAGTCGAAACACAACAGAAACAAGCCGCAACACAACGGAAACAAGCCGCAACACAACGAAAACAAGACGCAACATAACGGAAACAAGACGCAACACAACAGAAACAAGTCGAAACACAACAGAAACAAGCCGCAATGCAACGGAAACAAGCCACAACATCAAAATTAGCACAACACAAAAGAAACAAGATGCAACACAACGTAATTAGCACAACACAAAAGAAACAAGTCGCAACACAACGGAAACAAGTCGCAACACAATGGAAACAAGATGCAACACAACGTAAGCACAACACAACAGAAACAAGTCGCAACACAACAGAAACAAGTCGAAACACAACAGAAACAAGCCGCAATGTGACGGAAACAAGCCACAACATCAAAATTAGCACAACACAAAGGAAACAAACCACAACACAACAGAAACAAGATGCAACACAACGTAATTAGCACAACACAACAGAAACAAGTCGCAACACAACGGAAACAAGTGCAGTTGCTGTTATTTACATAGGCAAAAAGTATGATGAAATTTTGGCTGTAATGTAAATCAGAGAGTTCTTTATAACATGTATGATGTATGATGATTGTCAGGCGTTGCGGTGGTAATCCAAAAGGGAAAGACACACGATGCGGAATGAGCAATAAACACACTAAGAAAATGAAAGAGCACTACCACAACAAAATTAACATAACTTCAACACAAGACAAAGAAACAGAAGATAACTCGGGGTTTAAATACACAGAGGATGATGACTAACAGAATGGGGAACAGGAGAGGATTAATCAAAAACCACTGTAACAAAAGAAAACATGAATGTGACTGATATATTAAACTGCTTATTGTTATGATCAAAGCTCTGTAGTTTTAGTTTTTGGACCAAAACTAATAATGCAATACAATACACTGAGAGAGATGTCAAAATCATGTAATCAGCCAATAAGTGTTTTGTGTATCTCATACCTACAGACACACTTCCTGTTACATCACCATTGGCATTGCGAGCATTGAGTGTAACGTTTTCAGAGGAGTGCACCAGAAGAGCTGAATCCTGTAATGAAGATGAGAATGGACAAAATGGGCAACTAAATCAATCTATTTATCCATGTTTAAGTGTAAATAGCTCTTACCTCTCTGGAGTCAATTTCCTGGGCATAGACAGGGAACAAAAAGTCAGATTCTCCCTCCAGTCTCAGTCCATCTTCATTGACCTGCAGGTATCCCATGCCTTCCTGCAACAGCCAACAACACAGAGTGCTTTCTCAGCATCAGTGTGACTTCATGTGACAGCATGCAGTGGCCAACTGAGATAAAGTGGCTCAACCAAGGGCAAAATCTAAATGTGGATTCATATTTCTATTAAAAATGGATTACATATGTGATCTGAAGTCCTTTAAGGGAAGTTCTCTCACCGTATTGAACCACATGACTCGTAGGATCCAGATCGTTAGGGCAAAGTTCACCACCAGAATGATGAGGAGAAGCAGGACGAACAGATAGAGGCAGCGTTTCCTCCAGCCGTAGATGCCGATCATGTAGATGTACTCATTGACTGGAGCCAGAGCCCCAGACTCATCTGTGGTGGTGAGGTACTGCTCACGCACCATCTAGGAATGAAGATTTGTGGTCAACTACACATTAAAACTACAATTCATGAAAAGTACACAAGATATTTTACAGCCTGAACTAACCTTGCCTTGTCATTAGTCAAATTATCTGATACATTAGAAACTTATTGACCTTGACACACCTTGATTTTTGTTCTGTAAGTTGTTTGTACCACATGACTTTGATTTGGTAAAGGAAAGTTTTTAAATAAGCAGAGAAGCAGTTGTGTGTGTGTGTGTGTGTGGATGGTTTTTTCTAAGAAATAAAATGAAAATTCATTTTAATTCTGAAATTAAAAGTATGCTTATCGAAGCAATATGTTCAAATCATTGTATTTATGAATTGCATTTGATCCATGAACTACACGTTTATCAACAACAAAATACCAACTGTATGTGTGTGTGTGTGTGTGTATGTGTATGTTAGACCAGTTTATGTGTTTATGTAGTATGTTAGACTAGTTTAAGTGTTTATGTAGTTAATAAAACCTTACTTGTATCACACTTGACGTGGTTCATTGTTTGCTCATAACTGAGTCACTTAATCATGCAGATTTATGCTACAAGCTTTTGTAGAATTGTACAGTAAGGAAGTTATTTCCCTTAACCAGGAAATTAACGTTCTTAGAATTGACAAGACAGTTGACCCTGAGAGGTCAGCTAAATATCTACAGCGGATCTAAAATATTCATAATTAATTATAACTAGTTATGATTAATTATTCATATTTCCCATGAGCTGATTTGTTACAATTGGTAACACTTTATTTTAAGAACCAATTCTCACTATCAACTAACTGTTTATTAGCATGCATATTACTGGAATATAAGCTGTTTTATTAGTACTTATAAAGCAATTATTCTGCCTTATTCTGCATGACCATATTTTAGATCCCTTAATCCGACCCCATACCTAAACTTAACAACTATCTTACTAACGATTAATAAGCAGAAAATTAGCAGTTTATTGAGGGAAATCCCTTATTTAATAGTGAATGTGTTTCTTATTCTAAAGTGTAACCAAAATGGGAAACACAGACATAAAGGGAAACCCTATTAAGAAATACCACTTGCAGACATTAATACTAGGGGTAAAAAGGTCTTTAAAGGAACACTCCACTATTTTTGAAAATGTTCTCATTTTCCAACTCCCATAGAATTAAACAGTTGAGTTTTACCGTCTTCGAATCCATTCAGCCGATCTCGGGGTCTGTCAGTAGCACTTTTGGCTGTAGCTTAGCATAGATCATTGAATCTGATTAGACCGTTAGCATCTCGCTCAAAAATGACCAAAGAGTTTCTATATTTTTCCTATTTAAAACTTGACTCTTCTGTAGTTACATCGTGTACCAAGACCGACGGAAAAAGAAAAGTTGCGATTTTCTAGGCCGATAGGGCTAGGAACTATACTCTCATTCCGGCGAATCAAGGAACTTTGCTGCCGTACCATGGGTGCAGCAGGCACAATTATATTACGCAGAGCCTGAAAATAGGCTAACTTCCATCAACATAATCAACTTGACCACCTGCTTGCACAGGGAGCGTGCTGGGGACTATTTTCATGCGCTGCGTAATATCATTGCGCCTGCATGGTAAGACAGCAAAGTTCCTTGATTATATAAGTTTTAAATAGGAAAAATATAGAAACTCTTTGGTCATTTTTGAGCGAGAATGCTAACGGTCTAATCAGATTCAATGATCTATGCTAAGCTACAGCTAAAAGTGCTACCGCCAGACCTAGAGATCGGCTGAACGGATTAGAAAACGGTAAAACTCAACTGTTTAACTCTAGGGTTGGAAAATGAGCCTATTTTGAAAAATAGTGGAGTGTTCCTTTAAGTATGCTAAGTATGCTTGAGTATGCTAGTGTGCTAAATTATTATTCTAAATTACCCAAAACACCCTAGCAACCACATACACTACCCTTCAAACGTTTGAGGATGGTAAAGTCTTCGGTAAGAAGTCTCTTATGCTCACCATGGCTGCATTTATTTGATCAAAAACGGTAAAATAATGTAAAATAGTAATACTGTAAAATATTGGTACAATTTAAAACAACTTTTTTCCAAAATATAAAGTGTAATTTATTCCTGTGATGCGAAACTGAATTTTCAGCATCATTACTCCAGTCTTTAGAGTCACATGACCCTTCAGAAGTCATTCTAATATGCTGATTTGCTGCTCAAAACAAACAAACGGTAAAACAGTTGTGATGCTTCAAATGTTTGTGGATTTTTCAGGGTTTTTGGTGAACAGCAAGTTCAAACATACAGCATTTATTTGAATAGAAATCATCTGTAACAATATAAATGTGTTTACTGCCACTTTTGATTAGTTTAATGCATCATTGCTGTATTGCTGACCCCAAACTTTCAAACAGTGGTGTAGCAATGTGCTTAACACCACTCAAAACATCTTCAACCATTTAAAAAAATCCTAGTAACCAGCCTCACATTTTCTTGATAAAATGTAAATCTCATTATATTTGCTGTTTTCTGTCAAAACAGAGATATCTGAGATGTTTTTTTTTTGTCAACAGAGTGCTGTATGTAGTACAACATTCACTTTCATTTCAGAATCAAATCCTGAGTGAACATGCCATTGTCAGATGAAGGAAAAACTAAAACACAGCCTTCGTGTCTCCCCAGCAACTCATCCAAACATTCCTTGGGTTTGGAGCTACATGATTCAATTCCCATTCCTTTCTAATCCCTTTTAAAACATAATTACCAGCCAGTAATTAAACATTCATACGATATCAATGGCTGCAGAGGATCATTAAAGTCGTACAAGAAAGTAAACATCTTGACTCCACAAGTTGCTCACAGACAGCCTCTCTCTTTCTCTCTCTGGACTTTTTTCCATGAACCCACCCTACTGATGCTCTTTCACTGTTTCCAGTCTCGGATTGGAATTACAGCAGAACACCGTCTTTCCAAGCCACCGGGGTCTGACTTTGTTTTTAACAGAGATTCTGATATCTTCGTGGTGTCAAAGCTGGACCTGATCAAATATCAAGAGGACCCAGGAAGACTGAGCGGGCGTGATATTGCTCAGTTTCTGTGGAGTTCTGCTGGAGGATAAACAGTTATGAGGTGGGAAAACCAGTTCTCTGAGGAGCTCAGATAAGAGCTTGTGGAGAGAGGCTGTGGGCAAACATAACAAGCTGTATGAAGCTCTCCCCACTCCGTCTAATCTTGCCGTCTGCATAACTCCAGCTCGCCGTAATGCCTCGGCCCTCTAAAAATAGATCCCAGGATCGTGCTCTCATTTTAAAAAGGAAAAGCAACCAAAGTGTTTGAAATAATGATCAGAGTGCAAAAAATATGACTGAGATCATATGTTCGGCCTCAGAAGTGTGACTATTTCTTCATTTCAGTGGCTCATGGTAATATTTGAACAACATGAAAAAGGGATTAAAATACATTAAAAGTTGTATTTTTATTGGATATGTGGGCATTTTTGATAATTTATTTGGATTACATTAATGAGTAAACGATTATATAATTTACCAAACAACAATGAACAGAGTTTAATCAATGTGATTATAATCAGGTTTACATTAATTTATGCCTCCAGTTATTCCATATTTTCTGTTCATATAAACATTATTAGGCATGAGAAACAAGACTGATATTAAAAAATCAAGTCAAAAATCCAACTTGAATAAAATAATAAGAGTTATAACTTAAAAGTGTGACTTACCCTTGCTGTTTTAGTGTGATCTGACACACTCCTCTGCAGACTCAAATCTGCTTGTGTTACGCAGCAGTGCTCCGATATGTCTGTCAAACCCTCAACAGCTGCCTTCCATAAATCTGATTCTGGATCAGTCTCAGTGCAGACACCCCCCCTTCCCAAGCTTCCTCTCAGCTTCAGAAGTCTCTACACCTCGCATTACGCAAACGTAAGGCTTTAATGATCACTTAAGAGTGGATTCATTAGCAAGATCCATAAACACCAGTAGCTAGTTTTGTTGTTTCTCATGGAGGGAGGGAAGGAGGAGTAGAGAGAGGGGGAAGAAGGAAAAAATGACTGCCAAGAGAGAATTATAGAGCATTTTCTGCACTTGTTTGACTTTTATGCATGTGAGTCACTTTCTAAGCACGAGCTCCGGATAGTAAAACTAAAGTTAGTGGCTTTGCTCATTGGGGATCTGCTTGTCTGTGGGACAGCGAGTCTTTCTCTATAAAGGCGGGTCACACTAAAACAGGACAGAGTATTAATAGCAGAACAGCAGAAGCTGTTATGTTCTGAGCTTTGTGTTGTCTCTCTTACATAGTTTATGTAGTTTAGGAGTCCGAATGACTCCTCGTGAAAATGCTTATAAAACAACCCCCCAAAACTAATCCAAAAATTTCCAGACTGTTATGATGGATCTTATTAGACATACATTTTTTAGGACATTGAGGAGATGTGTGCTGATATTTTTTATAAGTAGACTTACCAGACTTATGGAAATAGTGTTCTTTTAATTTGGGCCAGTAAGGAAACACCTACAAACACTCAAAAAAAAATGTCATAGCTGTAATGTATAGCAATTTTATAGTATAGTGACTTTTGAATGGGCATTACTCTCATTTTCTTTAAGAAAATCTAATTATATACAGCAAAAGTTTGATTTCTGCAAGATTTTTATAAACAAAATGTATCTTATGCTTACCACAGCTGTATTTGTTTGATCAAAAATACAGTTAAACAATAAAATTGTGAAATATTATTACAGTTTCAAATAACTACATTTCAGCATCATTACATTCAGTGTCACATCACACGATCCTTGAGAAATCATTTTAATATGCTGATTTGGTGATCAAGTAACATTTCTTATTATTAGCAACAGTTGTGCTGCTCATTTTTGTGGACTGATAAATTAAGGAGTTTTTGATGAATAGAAAGTTCAGAAGTAAAGCATTTATTTAAAATGGAAATCTTTTGTAACATTTATAAATGTCTTTACTATCAATTTTAATCAACTGAATACATGTACGCAGATTAAAATTATACATTTCATACTAAATAATAAAATATTATAATGTATTTTTTATCTCTATCTTAAAAGGATGCTGATAAGTAAGCATGAGAAACGTCTCGGTTATTTTTTGATGAATAGAAAGTTCAGAAGTAAAGCATTTATTTAAAATGGAAATCTTTTGTAACATTTATAAATGTCTTTACTATCAATTTTAATCAACTGAATACATGTACGCAGATTAAAATTATACATTTCATACTAAATAATAAAATATTATAATGTATTTTTTTATCTCTATCTTAAAAGGATGCTGATAAGTAAGCATGAGAAACGTCTCGGTTATGTATGGTAACCCTCGTCCCCCGAAGGAGGGAACGGAGACGTCACGTCGGTGACCGACGAATTGGGATATCGCTTCGATAGACCAATCTACTTCGAGTGTAAACTAAACGAGCCAATGCACATTGGCATGCAATTATTGCATCCAGCTGCCGCTGATCACAGCGTGAGTATAATAAGGCAGCAGGTGCAATGCATACCAGGTTTTCGCTGAGGAGCCAAGCCGGTGACCCAGCCGCTCAGCGGTGGTACAGCAACCGTGGCGACGGAACGTGACATCTCCGTTCATCAGGGAACGAGGGTTACCATACGTAACCGAGACGTTCCCTTTCAGTCGGTCACTCCGAGTCACGTCGGTGACCGACGAATTGGGATCCCTACCAAAGCGCCATGGTGCTGCCCCTTCCAGTGCCCTGTGCGAGCCGCCTGTGCCCCTATCTGGTGTAGGCTGGGGCTCGGGACAAGTAATTCCACTCACCATTTTTCAAAGCATTACCTTACTGAGTGAGATTGGATAACACTGGGAAAACGTACCAGCTCCACTTGGAACAGGGACGCTGCGGAAGCGCCATCCTTCCCGAAGGAGTTTTCGGAAGGAAATACACATATAGCATCCGTTTAGGTGTATATGGAGAACTGGAGGTGATTTTCACCCTCTTGGAAAGGCAGAAGTCTGCCGGGGAAACACGGGCTTTATGGCTATACCGTGGGCTATACACATACGAGAACCGCTTAGGTCTCAATATGGAACCCAGCCTTCCACGGTTCCCGCGGATTCATCGTGAAGTCCCGGCGCCGGGAGTTCCGCCGCGTCTGCTGCCGAGGGTGACGGAGGATCTCAACAGGGTCTACTGTAGGACACTCTGGAGCAGTTTTTGGCCCAAACTCTGGGCACGAATCGTCGACCGAAAATGCATGCAGGTCCCCTACCCTCTTGATGGAGGCCAGTGCAAGCAGGAGCAGAGTTTTCAATGAAAGAAACTTTAGCTCAGCTGAATGCAGAGGCTCATATGCAACGGTCGCTGTGTTGTCCGTTCGGACCAGTACGTGCTTGTCTCTTAAGCGCCCTTTGAGACGGTTCAAGGCAAGGCGCACTGCCAACAACTCTAGGCAATTGATGAGCCAGTGCAGCTGCGGGCCTGTCCAAACCCCTGAGACTGCGGACTTTGAGGGTGGAGGGAGACAGCCTTCGCTCCAGCCCTTGCTGCTGAAAGGAAAGCACGACCACAATTGGGCATCTCCGGGGGTCTTCTCGGCGAGAAACGCTGCAGCCGCCATATGCCCCAGGAGCCTCTGAAAAAGTATCAGTGGGACCGCTGTCCTGCCCTTGAACGTATTCAAGCAGGCTTGCATTGTCGGTGCACGTTCCTCTGTGAGGCGTGCTGTCTGTTAGACCGAATCCATCTCCAAACCGAGAAAAGAGATCCTCTGCGTCGGGGAGAGTTTGCTCTTTTCCCAGTTGACCCGAAGGCCCAACAGGCTGAGGTGCCGAAGCGCCAGGTCCCTGTGCTTGCACAACTAGTCCTGAGACTGTGCTAGTATAAGCCAATCATCTAGATAGTTGAGAACACGAACACCCTGCTCTCTGAGGGGAACAAGAGCTGCCTCCGCGACTTTCGTAAAGACACGGGGAGACAGGGACAGCCCGAAGGGTTGACCTTGTACTGATATGCCTGTCCTTCGAACGCAAACTGCAGAAATGGTCTGGATCGACACATGAAAGTACGCGTCCTTCAGGTCGATCGCTGCAAACCAATCTCGGGGACGGACGCACCCGAAGATGCGTTTTTGCGTCAACATCTTACTTGCTCCTCGTCCTCCCGGATTTTGCACAGTGTCTGTGCGAGAAGGCTCACTGGGGGAAACGCATACTTGCGTAGGCCCTGCGGCTAGTTGTGTGCCAGTGCGTCTGTGCCGAGTGTTCCCTCGGTCAGGGAGTAGAACAACTGGCAGTGAGAGGTTTCTGGAGAAGCAAACAGGTCTACCTGAGCGGCTCCAAAACGTCTCCAAATCAGTTGGACCGTCTGGGGATGGAGTCGCCATTCTCCCGGGAGCATTGCTCGAGACAGCTCGTCGGCTGTACGGTTGAGCAGGCCCGGAATGTGAACCGCACGAAGTGACCTCAGAACCTTCCGACTTCAAAGGAGGAGGTGGCGGGTACATCTTGAACGGTAGCCAATGAAGGGCCCGGTTCAAAACTCGCAGATCCAAGATTGGCCGTAACTCACCACATTTCTTGGGTACAATGAAGTAAGGGCTGTAAAATACCGACCTCATATCGGCCGGAGGGACCGGCTCTATCGCATCCTTCGCCAGTAGGACTGCGATCTCTGCCCGCAGAACAGGGGCATCGGCGAACCGAATCTCATAACCGAGGCTGATGGTCCGCAGAAGCCAGCGAGACGGGCTCGGTAGCGCTGACCAAGCGCCCAGAAACCATACAAGCGGGGCCAGCGGAACCACAGCCGTACCCGCAGTGGGGCAGTGAGGTGGAACACAGGGACCCAACTCGGGCGGCTTGTGAGAGGGCCGGAGAGGGGTGTGAGTGTGGGGTGCAAGGCTCACCTGGTTCCACGGGTTGGCAGAGGGTGCGTGAGTAGGACCTTTGTTGACGCTCTCGAACCGCCCGCTGCTGCCGGCTGCGGGAAAAAATGAAACAAAAGATTCTCCACCCGGCCGTCCTCCGGGGGACGGAGTGGTGCGTTCACCATCTCCCGAAGAGCAGATCCCTCCATCTCTGGGTCGCCTGTCTCAGGGCCGCTTGCTTCTCTGCTTGCCGCAAGGTTTGACAGGGGCCTGGACAGGCGGGATGGCCCGCCCATGCCCGGCTCTACAACGCCGCTATGCTGAAGGCTGCTGTGGCGCGGGGGCAGATGTGGGGGCCCGCCCTCGGTGACGAGCAGGCTGGGGCGCTGCAGCCGGAGGACGGGTGGAGGCAGCAGCTGCCCGCCGGGGCAGGATGTGTCGGATCGCCTCTGTCTGCTTCTGGGCAGCCGAGAACTGCTGGGCAAAGCTCTCGACTGCATCGCCAAAGAAGCCGGTCTGGAACACAGGGGAATTGAGGAACCGAACCTTGTCGGTGTCCCTCATGTCTGCCACAGCCAGAGATGGCACTCCTTGACCACAAGCATGGACATCGCACGACTCAGAGAACTCGCGGTGAACTTCGTCGCTCGGAGCGCGAGGTCAGTGGCGGTTCGGAGCTCTTTCAGAAATTCCGGATCGTGACCACCCTCGTGCAGGTCCTTCAGTGCCTTAGCCTGGTGCACCTGCAGTAACGCCATAGCGTGTAAGGCGGAAGCAGCTTCCCCGCAAGCCGTATAGGCACCGGGTCTCCCCGCTAGGAGGAGGCGGACTTAGGACACAATTGCATCGCTACCACCTGCTCCACCGGGGGGATCACCGAATATCCCTTCGCTGCACCGCCGTCGAGGGTGGTGAGGGAGGAGGAGCCCGCCGGCCGGTTTCTGGCTGTAAAAGGTGCCGTCCATGACCTGGTGAGCTCGTCATGCACTTCCGGGAAGAAAGGCGAACCAGCGCGAGCCACCCCGAGAAACCAATCATCCAGCCTTGAGGGCTCGGGACACGGTGGAGGTTTCCACTCGAGCCCGACCCTTTTGGCGACCCGGGAAAGCATAGCTGTCATCTCCAGATCCGATTAAGGCTTTGCCACCGTCCCGGAGGGCGGCAGCGCGGCCGAATCTTCATCGGATAGCTCTCCCTCCGATGCTGAGATCGACATCTGGTCGGGGGGAGGTCCACTGGATACCGCTGGTACACTCTTTAAAGAGGGCCCAGCATGTTCCGTGGGTTGCTCAACTGGATCGGAGGAGAAAGAGGAGAGATGGTCCCCAGAGGGTTGGTTCCCTGTGGGGTTTGCCATCACTGTAACCCTCAAACCACCCGCGCTAGTAAAAGGTGCCGTCCATGACCTGGTGAGCTCGTCATGCACTTCCGGGAAGAAAGGCGAACCAGCGCGAGCCACCCTGAGAAACCAATCATCCAGCCTTGAGGGCTCGGGACACGGTGGAGGTTTCCACTCGAGCCCGACCCTTTTGGCGACCCGGGAAAGCATAGCTGTCATCTCCAGATCCGATTAAGGCTTTGCCACCGTCCCGGAGGGCGGCAGCGCGGCCGAATCTTCATCGGATAGCTCTCCCTCCGATGCTGAGATCGACATCTGGTCGGGGGGAGGTCCACTGGATACCGCTGGTATGCTCTTTAAAGAGGGCCCAGTGCGTTATGTGGGTCGCTCCACTGGATCAGAGGAGCAAGAGGAGTGATGGTCCCCAGAGGGTTGGTTCCCTGTGGGGTTTGCCATCACTGTAACCCTCAAACCGCCCGCGCTACTGCTGGAAGTGGTTCTCGTCTGTCCGCCAGAACGAGCCCCAGATCGTGACAGCGGCAACGGGACTCCGCCCCCTTGCGAGTAGCGGAGCCTGGTTCACAGCTCCGAGATGGTCATCTTCCCGCAATGAGAACATGACTCATCCACGAAGGCCACCTCAGCGTGCTTGATGCCCAGACACGTGAGGCAGCGATCGTGACCATCACCCGGTGCCAGGTAACGACCGCACCCAGAAATGCACAGGTGAAACGGCATCCTTATAAGGACGATCCGTCGTCTTTATATATCCGTCGAAATTTGCTCTTTTATGAAATGCTCTTTTAGTGCTGAGGCGCACAGGGGAGATGGCCGCTTGCAACACGACAGGGAGTAGTGCAGCCTGAAGTGCGCAACCCACTCGACACTGGAACGACCACCGCTGAAGTTCTGTCTCGCCAACACAGAAAACTTCAGAGAGCGTGCTGAATTCGTAGTTCTCGAACTAAATATAGAGGAGAACGATGTTGTCACTCGGCTCCGAAGCGAAAAGCTGGTATGCATTGCACCTGCTGCCTTATTATACTCACGCTGTGATCAGCGGCAGCTGGATGCAATAATTGCATGCCAATGTGCATTGGCTCATTTAGTTTACACTCGAAGTAGATTGGTCTATCGAAGCGATATCCCAATTCGTCGGTCACCGACGTGACTTGGAGTGACCGACTGAAAGGGAACTGTAACTCAGTCAAAGCTTAGGCTGGATGGCACACATCCTGTGGTTGGAAGCAGAAGTGTGCAATCATAAGACAAACAGCTGACCACATCCATCAGTATTTAACCCCTGACCTCCCTCTGCCAGTAAAGACAATGACGGGTTTCATCGCGTTTATTCACCATTCAAGGCAGTCTGTAGCAAATACTATTGCAAACAGAAGAATGTATAATAAAGACCTTACTAATCCTGGTGTTGGTAATGCTAGAAGGCAAATATCCTTAACGTATTTTACGCACAGTTAGGGAAAAGGTTGTTTGTCGTAAATCAATGTCTACATCTGTAATGATGTATGATAGCAATGTATGAGACATGAGATTAGTCTCATATAAAGCATTCTAACAACTAATTATTAGTATTATTCCCTAAGTAAACTTTTCTGTTGAAAGTATAGGCATTACTCATAAAATACCTGGTTGGTGAGTTTGTCTCTCATTTTGGGGACCCGAGCATGACATACAGGGGGTCAGGAGGATGAGAAATGTGTTCCGTTGTCTTATTTCTCCGGACCTCAAAGATAAACTTTTCCTAGGCCATTGCTTCGAACCCCTATCGTGTTTTTTGTTCAAAACAGGACCTTTCAAAATTTTTACATTCTTGATGCAAGAAAATGATATCAATTAGAAGGTATGATTACCATAAGGTTATTAATATATTTTTTTACACTTTACATTGATAGTGATAGAGAAATAAACTACTCTAATACTGTATGCGCATTTTGTTATGTAGCTTATCACCGTTTTCCAAGAAATATTGTTGTCTGTCTTGGGAGCTCAGAAACCCCAATCTCTCTTTGAGCCGCATGAAGATATATTTTAAGTCTTTTAAACTGGTTCATTAAAATGGAATAACTTTAAATATTGGTAACTGAATTACAAATTAAAATGTTCACACATTCGTTAATGTAATCAGAAACAACTGTGATTCGTCCATCCTGAAAGCGTTGAGAAAAGTAACAGGTACCAACCATGTGACAGTGCCTACTCGATCTTTTTTTAATTTACATCATAATAACGATAAATGAGAATTGAACGGAAAAATTAAACATGAATGATATAAACACTATCATTATTATTTAATACTATAGTGCAAAGCCCTGGCCATTAATATTCTGAAATTAATAGAATATGCACGTCAACCAATCAGATCAGTGCATGCGGCGGGTATGGTGTTATAGGATATGAAGTTTTCCAACCATCGAACGCTCAAAAGTGTTTATTCGTACACAAAAATACTCCGCAATAGTTATTACTTAATTTTTTATATTAAAATAATAATTTGTAGACAGCGTGGTATGCGCTGTTTATAATATTTTTATTGCTGTTATTTTATATTTTCCCTATGTAAGTCACATGACTGCCCCGCTGACATAGAAGAAAGATGGCGATCTTCAGTGTGTATGTTGTCAATAAGGCCGGTGGACTCATCTACCAGTACGAGCTGTAGTTGAAAAAACATTCAGCTTTCCGCTTGTGTGTGTGTGTGTAAACCATCCCATGTGTTCATACACTGTTACCTGTCGCAATAATCAATATATCGACTTATCGCGCAATATATTTACATGACCACAATCATTTTTGGTGACGCAATATATCGCCCATTATATTTACTTAAAAATTTATGTCACCGTGTTTTTTACATTCCACTTGCGCTTGTGTCTTTTGCAGCTTCTCGTACATAACGTGGTGTAGGCTAGTTATGAGATGCTCGTTCAAATAAAAAAAAAAGTTTCATCTGCAGATATGACCTTGTTTAGGGATCTGTGCCTTTGTGCATACTAAACTCAAATTTTCATGTTGCGATTAATTGCTAATGCTTTTTTATCACGGTATACGGTATTATCACGGTATTTAAATTTAGTTACAAAAAAAGTGCTGTCATAATCAGAGGCGGACAAAGTACACAACTCTATTACTTGAGTGAAAGTACAGATACTGCTGGTCAAATATTACTCCATTACAAGTAAAAGTTGTAAAGACAGATTTTTACTTAAGTAAAAGTACAGAAGTACTTGCTTTTAAAAGTACTTAAGTACCAAAAGTAAATTTCCTTTTTTATGTCAATGCACTGTTTTATTGTTGTATGTAATACTTGCAATACTTTTGAAGCAACATCGAATACATTACACCTACTGAATACACTGACTAGCTTGTAGTATATTTCCAATAAAGAGCTTTTAGAACGTTAAAAGCCTATGGGAAAAAAAAGTATTATTTAACACCACTACCCACCCCCACAAAAGCAGGATGGTAGTGATCTCACACAGCTCTGACAGTGTGTGCACACATCTATGTGTAGCCATTCATCCACATTTGAACAGAGTGGACAGTGAAATTGCTGTAAACACAGACTGATAAGGAAGAGAAAGAAAAAAAATCACACCTGCTTTAAAACCCGGCGACACAACTGTAGCTGTACAACTATACAACAGCAACACTGCTTTAACAAAAATGCAAAACAGCAAGACTTATTTGGCATCAAAACAAAAATGTAAAAAAAAATGCTGTCTAATCGCTCTCGCTGTACTTTGATGTCACACACAGAATGGTCTGTGCAGTGCTGCTTCAGTCAAACACCTTTTGTGTTTTATTAGGAGATGCACAACAGTTCTTCTGTGTCTTTATAGATAATATTTTCACTTATATAATTTAGCAAAATCAGACAATATTGTGTCTAATATAAACCACAATATTAACTTCTTATTATTGAATTGTTGTAAATAAATATCACATTTGGAACTGGTCAGTGCTCAACAAAATGCTGGGAAATCACTTCATGTAGCCCCAAGAGTGATTACTGATAAACTGTCTGAAAAAAGAAAGTCACGTTTTAGAGAAGAAAAAAATCACCCACTGACTTTCAAAGCTGCTAATGACTTTCTACTTCTAGGACCTTGATAGAAATGTAGTGGAGTGAAAAGTACAATATTTGTCTTTCAAATGTAGTGAAGTTAAAGTCATAAGTTCCCAGAAAAAATAATACTCAAGTAAAGTACCGATACTCAAAAAGTGTACTTAA
>NW_015505350.1:2037815-2045317 GCF_001515645.1 Sinocyclocheilus grahami
CCTGCTTTAAAACCCAGCAACACAACTGTAGCTGTACAACAGCAACACTGCTTTAACAAAAATGCAAAACAGCAAGACTTATTTGGCATCAAAACAAAAATGTAAAAAAAAATGCTGTCTAATCGCTCTCGCTGTACTTTGATGTCACACACAGAATGGTCTGTGCAGTGCTGCTTCAGTCAAACACCTTTTGTGTTTTATTAGGAGATGCACAACAGTTCTTCTGTGTCTTTATAGATAATATTTTCACTTATATAATTTAGCAAAATCAGACAATATTGTGTCTAATATAAACCACAATATTAACTTCTTATTATTGAATTGTTGTAAATAAATATCACATTTGGAACTGGTCAGTGCTCAACAAAATGCTGGGAAATCACTTCATGTAGCCCCAAGAGTGATTACTGATAAACTGTCTGAAAAAAGAAAGTCACGTTTTAGAGAAGAAAAAAATCACCCACTGACTTTCAAAGCTGCTAATGACTTTCTACTTCGAGGACCTTGATAGAAATGTAGTGGAGTGAAAAGTACAATATTTGTCTTTCAAATGTAGTGAAGTTAAAGTCATAAGTTTCCTGAAAAAATAATACTCAAGTACAGATACTCAAAAAGTGTACTTAAGTAGAATACTCAAGTAAATGTACTTAGTTACTGTCCGCCTCTGGTCACAATACAGTATAACAGGTTTAATAACTTTTTTCTTATAATAAAAATAACTGAACATTTAAATGCAATAAAGCAGTACAGAAAAATGTATAAAGCTAAAAGTTTTACACGGATTAAAGTGCAAAAGAACTATAAAGATCAATAGGTATCACTTTACAATAAGACCTCATTAGTTAACCTTAGTTAATGCATTAACATTCACAATGAGCAATAGCTACATTTGCTACAGAAGTTATTAATTATTAGTTATTAAGTCTTAGTTCATGTTAGCTCATTAAATAACACAGTTGCAACTTTCGATTTTAACAACGTGTTAATAAATATTGGAATATCTAAGATGAATGAATGTTCAGAAGAATTTTTCATTGGCAGTTTATGTTTAGTAATGTTAACTAACGCTTCTCGTCCGTGCTTGTTTACATCAGAGTGCGCACGCGTCTTCAGCATACAGCGGTGTTGTGCATTTTGACCAGTTGATGGGAAAAGTATTCTTAAAATGCATTCAAAATTCTGAATAACTTGTAAGATATAATTATTCACGGTATTTAGAAGAGCCCACGATAACAATATCGTGCATATTCATTACCGTGATATATCGCATTACCGAATACCGGCACCAGTCTAGTGCATACGGACATCTGACTGCTGAGTAGTGATTGTGTTTTTCAGCAATAGTGTGCACCCTTAATTTACAGAGAAAAGAAGGTCAGGGAAAAATTAATTTCCATGATCTAAATATTCTTAACAATTCGAGTTTGTTGTCATTTGGAAGTAAGGCCTTCTTGCATTATTATGCTGTTACATTATGATTATATATTCAGTGGCATAAAATGTAAAAATTACAATAATATCGCTTATCGCAATTATTTCTGGGGCAATATATCACACAACAAAAATTTGTTATCGTAAAAACAGGCCTAGTTAAAGGTCCATCGCTGCAGTTCAGCATCTGTTGAGCATGTGTTTCTCGTGTGCAGTGGGTCATGCGGTTCTGTCTATTAACGGGGTGGATGTGACTGTTAAATACACCACTGAAGGGAAAGAGATCCTGGAATATCTGAAAGATCCTGCCAACTATCCAGTGTCCATCAGATTTGGGCGACCTCATCTCACCTCCAATGAGAAGCTCGTGCTGGCATCAATGTTTCATTCGTGAGTAGATTTCATTAAACAATAGTTTAACCCATTGCTGTAATGTTGTTTCAAACAGGTATGATGTACTTCAGTCACTGAAACACATTAGGAGATGTTAAGGCATCCACTTTTGTGTTCTACAGAACAACGCAACTATTTTATCTTATGTTGGTATGTTTTTATTCTTGTATACTTAAATTGTCATACATAAAATACACTGACTGGCCAATAAACCAATCAATCAATCAATAAAAAGTTGCCATTAGGATTTAAATAAGCAAAAACTGAGGAGTCTATTATTGAAGTGATTAATATATTTCTGGCATGTTGTATGTTTTGCAACAGTTCTTTTAGCCCTAACTGATGCAGTGTGTAGCTTTTATTTTCTTAAACAACCATGTTGGAAGACGAATCCATGTGTATATTATATTCCAAGATGACAATGCCAAGATTTATTGGACCCAAATTGTGAAAATGTGGTTCAGTGAGCATGAGATATCATTTTCATGTATGAATTGGCCACCGCAGTGTCCTGAGCTTGACCCTATTGAAAGTCTTTAGGAAGTGCTGGAGTGAACATTACAGAGTGGTTCAACTCTCTTAATTTGGGCAAAATTAACCCATTGCTGTAATGTTGTTTCAAACAGGTATGATGTACTTCAGTCACTGAAACACATTAGGAGATGTTAAGGCATCCACTTTTGTGTTCTACAGAACAACGCAACTATTTTATCTTATGTTGGTATGTTTTTATTCTTGTATACTTAAATTGTCATACATAAAATACACTGACTGGCCAATAAACCAATCAATCAATCAATAAAAAGTTGCCATTAGGATTTAAATAAGCAAAAACTGAGGAGTCTAGGATGGGATCATTATTGAAGTGATTAATATATTTCTGGCATGTTGTATATTTTGCAACAGTTCTTTTAGCCCTAACTGATGCAGTGTGTAGCTTTTATTTTCTTAAACAACCATGTTGGAAGACGAATCCATGTGTATATTATATTCCAAGATGACAATGCCAAGATTTATTGGACCCAAATTGTGAAAATGTGGTTCAGTGAGCATGAGATATCATTTTCATGTATGAATTGGCCAAATAATATTCCTGAGCTTGACCCTATTGAAAGTCTTTAGGAAGTGCTGGAGTGAACATTACAGAGTGGTTCAACTCTCTTAATTTGGGCAAAAATTAATGCAACTCTTGGAAAGACAGTCCAAGAAAATATTAGAGTGTGTGACCTTTTTTGGACAGGCAGTGTATTTTATTATACACACTGCCATACAAAAGTTTGAGGTCGGGAAGATTTTATTTTATTTTTTTTATGAAGTCTTTTATGTCCACCAATGCTACTTTTATTTGATCAAAATATAGTAAAAACTGCAGTATTTTATTACAATGCAAAATAACTTTATATATATATATATATATATTTATTTGTTTAGTACTGTCAAACGATTAATCGCATCCAAAATAAAAGTTTTTGTTTGCATAATATGTGTGTGTGCACACATATTACATTTATTATGTATATATAAATACACACACATACAATATGTATTTTGAAAATATTTACATGTCTATATTTATATTCATATAATTTATATGATAAATAAATATATTTAATATATAAACATAAATTTTTTTCTGAAATGTATACATGCATGTGTGTGTATTTATATATACATATTAAATATACACAGTACACATACATGCATAGCATCATTACTCCAGTCTTCAAAGTCACATCATCCTTCAGAAATCATTCTAATATGCTGATTTGCTGCTCAAGAAACATTTCTTACTACCGTATTATAAATGTTAAAAACTGTTGTGCTGCTTACTATTTTTCTAGAAACCACGATACTCTTCTTCAGGATTATTTGATTAATAGAAAATTCAACAAAATGTATTTGAAATCAAAATCTTTTGTAGCAAAATAATTTCTTTACTATCACTTTTGATCAGTTTAATAAAAGTGTTAA
The DNA here is from genome assembly GCF_001515645.1 of Sinocyclocheilus grahami. NCBI lineage: Eukaryota > Metazoa > Chordata > Actinopteri > Cypriniformes > Cyprinidae > Sinocyclocheilus > Sinocyclocheilus grahami. The sequence continues at coordinate 2,041,611 of NW_015505350.1, forward strand.
TTTCTTAACAGAAAAAGGTTACTGATCACAAACTTTTGAGTGGTAGTGTAATATATACATTACTCATAATCAGAAGCATAACATTCTTAATAAACCCCTGATCATGAATAATATACAAAATACGGTTGTACCTGCATCGTACCTGTGATGATTAGATATATATTTTCTTGTCTTTTCTAAGGCTGTTTGCCATTGGATCACAATTATCACCTGAAGTTGGCAGCTCTGGCATTGAAATGCGGGAGACAGACATGTTTAAACTGCACTGCTTTCAAACACTCACAGGTCTGTTTTTCTCTTGTTGTAAGGGCAAATTATATTTAGTCATAGAATGTTGTGCTGAACAAAACCAGTGATTTTGACAACTGTTTTTTTTATTTTGCAGGTATACAGTTCATTGTATTGGCTGACCCTCGACAGTCTGGTATTGATGCCCTTCTAAGAAAGATTTATGAGATCTACTCAGACTTTGCACTGAAGAATCCTTTCTACTCTTTAGAAATGCCTATCAGGTGTGTCATTTTTTTGTTTGTTATAATTTTGTGGTTTGCATGCAGTCCGATTTGTCGATTTCCACAAAGGTGCTGTGTGTAACAAAAAAAAAAAAATCATAATTTCTTTCAGATGTGAGCTTTTTGACCAAAATTTGAAGAGTGCCCTGGAGATAGCAGAGAAAGCCGGAACATTTGGACCCGGGTCCTGAGCTGGACTTGCATTGAAGTCATTCACCTGACAGGATCTCCAGATGCTCTGAAGTCAAACTTGTCCAGAACAAACTTAAAGGAATCAACAAGGAATATGAACAAGAGTTTTCCTCAAGCTCAAACGATTTACCTTAAAGACAACTATGAACATTTTTCTTGAAATTGCATCCAAAATTTACAGTGACAAACATATTTGTAAATAATGTACATAGACACCGTTTAAGTCTGTAATGTGCAGAACATCTATACAAGACAGAGCAGCTGAAGATGCACAATACATGCTCTTTGAAACATGTTTATTAGCGTCTTTACATTCATTAAATTAAATGTACATGTCATTCGCCTTCTGTCGGCAGAATATGAAAAGTCTACTGTACCTTGATCAGTTTCTCTAACTTTTTTATTTATATAAACTCATTTCATTGTGCTATTAAACATTCATGTGACATAACACGTTGTCACATTTCAGTAGATACGTTTATGAATTTGTAGTACTGCAGATACAGAGGACCAGTTAAAGCTTTAAAATGGATGGGAGGTACAAGAAATACGTTTATTTATTTTACCTGTTTCGATAGCAATAAAATGTTAATACCAGTGAAGAAATGGCTTTAACGTGCCTTAACCAAAAGACAAAGTTGTGCAATGTAAGCACTGAGTGAGCAGATTCAGAACAATGTAAAATACTGTCATCCATTTTTAAAATGAACAGAATAAATAACATGATGTGCAGAAAGTGACACAACATGGTATCCTATTTCATATGTCGCTAAAATAGTGTAATACCTTGGGAATAGATATCCACAGCGAATTTATTATATTTCATAAACAAAAGTAAAATCCTAGCCAAGTTGTGCCCTTTATTTTTCATACCGTATCTTAAAAACTAGTTAAAAGATATTTAAATAATACTCCTAATGTTTAGTCGGCCTTCTTGGGTAAACTTCCCATCTTGGTGCGGATATTCCGGAGCAGGAAGTATCCAACTGTGGTGACAGTACAGGCTATCTCTGCTACCCAGAATGCTGTGCTCCAGCCATAGTGTTTAGCAATGGTTCCAAATGGCAACCCTGACAGGAAACCACCAACTGCCAGCAAAACGAATGCAAAAAAAACTCATTAGTATTTTTCGAAATGGGCAAATGGTTAACATGTAACTTTTCTTTGGAAATGAGTAAAAGTCAAAATGTAACTAATGGAAAAGTTCCATGTAACTAATGTAAAATTAGGTTAGTACAATTTTACTGCTGCTGTAAAAAAATTGAGATGATGATCACCGTTTGCCATCAGGGCCACAATGGCGTGAGAGGTCCCACAGTAGTTCGATGGAGCGCTTTCATTCGCAAGAACTCCAAACAAGGCGATAGGTCCATAGGAAGAAAAGCCAAAAACAGCACCCAGCAATAGAATCCAGACCTGTGTGTAAATTGTAATAAAACCAGTACATTATAGAACCCATAAACACAGTCTTCTTTCCTGCATTGACATATTGCAACAGAAAGTTTGGGCAAAACTTTGTTGGGTCAGGTTTGTCTGTAAAAAAAAAACATCCAGTAGGGTTTAGTTTAAAGTCAAACCCAGTAATATAATTTGCTATTGCACGATGTGGGCTGCGGGTGGAATATTTTCTGCCAGTTTTGTTCATTTTTAGTGTGAACTTACATTTGAGCTGTGTGCTGTGACAGTAGTGCGGAAGAGGTACATGGAGACACACATCCCAGCCATCATGGAGAGCAAGAGCCCATGGCGAGGGTTACCATACAGACGCAATCCATGCTGAAATTCAAAGAGTACGAGAAAATGCACCACCTTAGTTTTTATGACCATTAGAGACTACTTCTTCAAAAACATTTTAAAAAAACACAACCTACTTCTGAATGGTAGAATATAAACAGATTTTCTGATGAAAATGGTATAAAGATTTTGTATAAATATATATTGGTGGTATAAATGCACCTTTGCCACAGCTCTATCTGACAGAAATCCTGCGGCTAAACTACCCAGCAGTCCTCCAATCTCCAGGGCACTCATAAAGGAACTTCCTGTTAAAATCAACAGCAATATGCATTTCAGTCCATAACCCAAAGTCTCATCACACCCTTAGCAGACCATTTCTGAAAGAGAACATAAAATGTGAAATTGTGCCTGATCTTTTAAGTTGAGTTCACTGTACTATGGAATTATGAAAACTAGAAGAATAACAAAGTGTGTACTAAACAGTAAATCTACTTGCACTACAAACCAGTGTTTTTATGATTATGATATCAACTAAAATAAAATACGATAAGATATACCAATTTACAATATTAGGCAGCATAAAGGCCTGTGCTTGTACAGCTAAAATAACAGACAACACAGAAACCTTTGCACATTCATGTTAACAATTGGCCACACCAGCTCTTACATTAAAAATAAGGTGGATACTAAAAAAATCTTAAAGGGTTAGTTCACCCCAAAATAAAAATTCTGTCATTAATTACTCACCCTCGTGTCGTTCCAAACCCGTAAGACCTTCGTTCATCTTAGGAACACAAATTAAGATATTTTTGATGAAATGTGAGAGCTCTCAGACCCTGCATAGACAGCAACGCAACTGTAATGTTCCCAAGTCCAGAAACGTAGTAAGGACATCGGTAAAACAGTCCATTTGACATCAGTCTCTCAACTTCAGTTTTGCGAAGCTACGAGAATACTTTTTGAGTGCAAAGAAAACAAAAATAATTTATTTAACAATTCTTCTCCCCCAAGTTACGTCTTCCGCCATTTTGAAGAGTACCCAAGAGCGTAATCGACGTAATCAGCGTTGTTTATGTACGGGGGAGAATGCGTGCGCAAAATAACGTAATCTGCGTAATCAGCGTTGTTTACGTACGGGGGAGAATGCGAGCGCAAAATAACGTAATCTGTGTAGTCAGCGTTGTTTACGCTTAGGGGAAAGTGTGCGTATGCATTGTGATACTCTCCAAAACGGCGGAAGACGTAACTCGGGGGAGAAGAATTGTT
>NW_015505350.1:2045496-2052042 GCF_001515645.1 Sinocyclocheilus grahami
GGGGGAAATATTCTCCCCCGAGCGCGCTAATCTGTGTAATTAGCGTTGTTTACGCTTAGGGGAAAGTGTGCGTATGCATTGTGATACTCTCCAAAACGGCGGAAGACGTAACTCGGGGGAGAAGAATTGTTGAAAAATTTATGTTATTTTTGTTTTCTTTGCACTCAAAAAGTATTCTCATAGCTTTGCAAAACTGAAGTTGAGACACTGTTGTCAAATGGACTGTTTTACCGATGTCCTTACTACGTTTCTGGACCTGGGAACATTACAGTTGTGTTACTGTCTATGGGAGGGTCTGAGAGCTCTCACATTTCATCAAAAATATCTTAATTTGTGTTCCGAAGATGAACGAAGGTCTTACGGGTTTGGAACGACATTACGGTTAGTAATTAATGACAGAATTTTCATTTTTGGGTGAACTATCCCTTTAAAACTCAATACATTAGACAACACACAATACCCATTAGTGCTGACTGGCCCTTGTCCTGGATAAGGAAAAGTTGCCCCCAGTCAGTGTAAGCAGTCTTCACCCCAAACACCACCAGGTATCCCAATGACATCACCCACAGATATGGAGAAAAGATGAACTCATTGAAGGTGCTTTCATTTTTGCTGGAGCCTGAAATCAGAGGTAGATACCAGATAGATCAAATGTACAACTGTTGCTGGAGGACAGACACAAGCGTCCATAAGACCTTCGACAGAAAAAAACAAAACATGAATTAACACACAGGCCTAGTAAAACACACCCCTTTGTACTCCGTTTTGGTCCAATAGTTCATTCTTCAAAGAACTAGCAAGTGAAACCTTTTATCTAATGCCTGCTTTCACAATAACATAGAACAGCAATGACCTATATAAGCAAAACTAGCCATAATAAACAACTAAGTATGGAAAATGAAGATAACATGAAACCACATTGCCAGTTTGAATTACTTAATGTGATGCATTTCATACTGAAACAGGATATTCAGTTAAATTAATTATACATATCAAATGCATGTGGATGGGGAAGTCCTCATACCTCCTTTGCCTTTCTTTGCACCAGCTTCGATATTTGGCAGGCCAACTTCACTGGGCTCATTTCGGATGATGAGCAGACAGAAGATGGACATGACCACACAGGTCAGGCCAGAGATGGACAGCGTGAACCTCCAGCTGTAGCTTTGGGCCATTAGTGTGGCAATTATGGGCCCAAGACCCCCAGCCAAATTCATACTACAAGACAGCACTGCCCACCAGGTCCCAAACTGAGATGGCTCGAACCACTATTTAAACAAAATAATCAGTTAATTTCTGTTAATATGCTTCTTTTTTTTTCTCAAAAGCATCGTAAAAAAAAAAAAAATTATTATTGGCCCCAAACTTTTCAACAGTAGTATTTTCAAAAACCATCCCCAAGGAACCTTATAGTGAAGAGTTCTTAAAATAAATTTTTTTTTAATTTCTCAGTGTGAAGAACATTTTATTAATCTATAAAGAAACTTCTGTGCAATGGAAATGTTCCATGAATGTTAAAGGTTCTTAATGGAACCATAGTTTTTTAAGAGTGTATATATGTATATTTCAATGTGCAATGCAAGTCCGTGGATTACAGGATCGGATCCATACCTTGCGTAGTACTTTTGCACATGGTGGCCATCCTAGACCTTGACCCAGTCCATTCAGAAACCACAGGCCTGAGAACACTGCCACCGACGAGGACTGAGCGAAAACCACATTGATGCCGCCAACAATAAACAGCCCAATAGAGAAAAGCCATCGTGCGCTCATCTGATCGGACAGCACACCGCTTATGAACTTGCTTATGGCGTAGGCCAGTGATTGACTGCTAGTGATAAGACCTGCAGTGCACAAAGATGAAATAAATATTGATTAGACTTCAGCAGAGAGTGAAGGATCACTCAACACATGGGTTTGCAAAGATAGGGCAAAGGAGCATTTCTTTATCTCTACTCTGCATTGGCTTAAGGACTGTAAAGACTTCAGTGATAAGATGAATTTAATCACTGTGCTAATAAAGTAGATCCCGGGCAACATACCAAACATCTCATCGTAATATGGCTGTATACACACACACACACATAGACATACTGTATATATGTGTATATATATTAACTTTGTATATATATATATATATATTTTTTTTTTTTAATGAAATTTTAGTTGGGTAATGTTTCTTAACAGGGTGGAAAGCATATGAGCATATTGTACTATAACACCAAAAAGTAAAAAAAAACAGTATTAAGACAAAAGATGTTTTTCTAGTTGAATTTCTCAGATTAGGATGTCACACCAGAGGAAGTGAGGTCATGGTGCACTGGTTTAATATGTTACACTTGCAATTAATACATGCTTACAGGGTGGAAAGCAATATACAGTAGCAGTAACAGCAGAAGACAGTAGACAGTAAAAAACAAACTGTTCAGGATGAGGTTGCTATGATAATATATATATATATATATTTTCAGTATTATTAACAGAATTGTACGTTTAAAAAAAGCATTTATTTGAAATATAAATGTTTTGTAACATTATAAATGTCTTTACTGATACTTACGTTCAATTTAATGCATCCTTGAACAAAAATATACATTTATTTACAAAAGCATCTTACTGGCCTCAAACATTTGAACAGTAGTTTTTAATAGAAAAATTCAAAAAAAGGAATTTAAAATGTTAAAATTAAACAGATTTTTATTAAATGTACATATATGTATCTGTTTATGACACAAGTTTCAATAACAAAAAAATGACAGTTTCAAATACATCTCCTCTAAAAGGAAAATTATTACACTGACTTAAAAACATTGTTCAATAATGCATTAACAATGACTGGTAGTGTATATTCAAATGTTTGCATTCTTTTCTGCCAATATCAGCTAAATCTAAAATATAATCCTTTGGGAGATCTTTTTTTAATTGAAAAAAGATTTTTATCAAGGACAGAAAAGGCACTGCACGCAGAGAATTACGCAATGAAATTATCATCCTCATTTACTGTAATTCAAATGAATGCATGTGTGAAAGGTTATAAAACACGTGTGGCCACACGACAGAGAGGAAAGACAAAGTACAGGCCACTCGTTGCACATGCTCACCTAGATCATCCTTATCCAGCGTGATCTCCTGCATTACAGAGGGCATCACGAAAGAGAACGTCTTCCTGTTAAAGTAATACAGCGTGTAGCCCACAAACATGGCCAGGAATATAGTAGTCCGGTAGTAGCCATATCCACTCTTCGCCATAGTTGGCACAACTTTAAAACGATTAAGAAGGAAACGTAAGGGTCTTCTTCAGCTCGACACAGGAGTCACCACGAGCATCTGAGGGCTATGAACTCAAACGTGTGGATCTGTGAAACATGAAGAGCTGGTGAGGTCAGGGGAAAGAGCTGTAATCAAGGCAGGTTAATGGTCAACCTGGCAGAGATCTTTGGAGTGTTCTCCGGCAAACAACTGCTTTCAAGGGAACAGTGTCAGGGGACGGACTGTAACATACTCTATTGAACTAAAACAGGGATCACAGTGTGCCACTGATGTTTCAATTGCATAAGATCTACCACAGCTGATGCTTTTCTATTTTTTCTACTTTGTTGTTTTCTTAAACGTGTTGTGAAGAGGGTGTTATTGAAGATCCCTTAATCTGAGGAGTTTAATGATTGACGTGGGGGTCTATATGTGCCTGCTTTATAGATTTGACCACTGGTGGTGTGTGTTGTGTAAGAATCATTGTACAATGACTACGATCTCTCTTCAGGGGCAGTGTTGCCAACTAATTTTCAGGGGCAGATCGATTTGTTGCTAAAAGTTGCTAAATGACATTGTGATGTCATTGCGTGATGACGTCATCGCAAAACCATGACACAAAACAGCGTTTTTTTTTACGTAGAATACACGAGATTACTACAAATCTCAGCGAAAAATATTTTTTGAAATGTTATTTGTTCAGAAAAATATTATAAACATAAACTATTTTTAATTTGTAAAAGTAACATAAGTGGCACATCTTTATGATCTGATTTTTTTGCACCATTGAATTATCGAACAGTTTAACATTTGATGTATTTTCTTATTAACTAGTAGAACTGCACATTCTTAACCATTATAGTTTTAAGCAGTGTACTGGTAGTTAGTTAGTGTGCTACACAAATGTCTGTAAAAATAGGACACAATGTAATGTTTATATGAAGGGACAATACGTATTTATTTTTTACCGGTGTTTTGAATTCCACATTGCATTTTGTGTTTTAAGGTTACAGGGTTACAACTTAATGGACAACATCCTGGCAGAAAATGACTAGTACCTTTTCAGTTTTTCCACATATTTTTTCTTACAGTGTACCTAACTGAACAACAATTATATATACACGCTAATAACATGCTGTATCATAAATGTGCGTTTATTATTGACCAACTGGAACTAGCAACTTAATGCACATTTGATTTTTGTACTGTTAGGCATCTTTTTCCAGCTCTCTCCAGGTTGATGTGCTGCTTGGCTGGCTAGCTGTTCAATGGTTTCCTCTTTTTGTGTAATTTAGTTGAAAATATGTGCCTTTTCTATCATTTGAGTCACTTTACAAAAGTTGCTAAAAGTTGCCAAATACTTTTTAAAAATAGCTAAATTCGTTGCTAGGTGCTTTTTGAAAAAATAAGTTGCTAGGGTAGTCTGAAAAGTTGCTAAATCTAGCAACAAAATTGCTAAATTGGCAACATTGTTCAGGGGCAGAGCACCAAATGTGTGCCACCAACAGCTCAACGCTACACTCGTACTGTAGGTCTGATTAAAACTTCTACACTGTGTAGGCCTAGCCTAGAAATATTGTTGGTTCATTTTGAATCAGATTTATTCCATGCTTTCTGTCTGACCAGATTTTCCTCTTTTCTAACTACAAACATTTATTAGATCTTCACCAATTTGTTTCAGACCACTGTAGGTGCAGTCACATTAGCAACATTTTTGTTTTTGTGAGATTTCGTTGGCAAAATGGTCTATGTTCTATTAACTACATATACATTTTTTCCCGTTTGAATTTTCGAAAGTTTTAGTAATTTTGTTGTTGTCACGCGATAGGCCTACTCCGACAACGCTGATTCAGACTGAAATAGCCCGCGAAATTTCGCTGCACAACGGTCGCGCATAACCAGTCTTGCCAACTTAGCAATTTTATTGCTAGATTTAGCAACTTTTCAGACTACCCTAGCAACATTTTCTTCCAAAAGCACCTAGCAGCAAATTTAGCTATTTTTAAAAAGTATTTGGCAACGTTTAGCAACTTTTGATAAGTGACTCAAACGATAAAAAGGCTCACATTTTCCATCTAAATTACACAAAAAGAGGAAACCAAAGGTGCCTAGCAGTACACAATTCACATGAATTAAGTTGGCTGCTATTAGCAATTGTTTAATTTAATAATAATAATAATTGTTCATTTATGATACACCTTGTTAGTAGCGTTTGTACTTGAGTTTGTTGATCAGTTAGTGCACGGTAAGGTAGTCATTTTCCAGGACATTATCCGTTATCCATTGTAACCCTGTAACCCGAAAACACAAAATACAATGCGTAATTTAAAATGTAGGTAAAAAAAACGTGTGAATAATAATTAGGGAAAATTCCTTCATATTAATAGATTTTGCCCTATTTTTACAGACTTTTCTTAGAGTTGAAAATTATATTTGTTAATGTAAAGAGTCATTGTCTGGGTTACAAGTAAAAATAAAAAAGGAGATATTGGGCATCCCTGCCTTAAGCCTCTTTCCAAGAGAAATCTGGGGGTAGTGCCATTTGCAAGTTTTACTGAGCTATTACACCCATTATATATAGTATAAATGGCCCTTTTAAAGAAATCACCAAAGCCAAAAAAAATCCAAACTCTCAAACATAAATTTGTGGTTAACGGTGTCAAATGCTTTATAAAAATCTACAAAAAATATAAAACTTTCACTATCAATATACTCATTATAATCAATTAAATCTAGGACCAAACGAATATTATTACTTATATGTCTGCCCTTCATGAATCCTGATTGGCAATCATCTATAATTTGCTCCAAGCATTTTTTTAATCTTTCTGCAAAAATAATGGCAAACACCTTAACATCGTTATTGAGTAATGTAATAGGTCTCCAATTGTCTATTAGGGTAGTGTCCTTATTAGCTTTTGGTATCAGACTAATCAATCCCTGACATAACGATGGAGGTAACTCACCACGTTCTATAGCTTCATTAAACACACATAGTAAAAACTCAGATAATTGTTCTTGAAATTCCTTGTAAAATTCGCTGACCAAACCATCGTTACCGGGAGATTTATTGTCTTTTAATTTACTGATCCCAAATCTAACTTCTTCTATAGAAATATCTTTGTCGCACGACATCATACTATCCTGATCTATACATTTAGCATTTGCTTTAATGCTTTCTAAAAAAAGTATTGTATTGCCATCATCTTCTTTACTATATAACGTCTGATAAAAGGTTGATATATAATTAGAAATTTTAACATAATCTTCAGACACCTCCCCATTCATATTAAGTTT
>NW_015505350.1:2052464-2053427 GCF_001515645.1 Sinocyclocheilus grahami
TGATGTCATTGATCTCACGAGACAAGAATTCGGTGGATTTCTGGAGAGCCTCAATCCCGTCAGAGTTCTTTTTAATTATTTTTTCCAAACCGTCAGCTCTTTCGTTAATTTTTTCTGTCAGCATTCTGACGATGTTATTTTGCAGGTCGAGGAGGGATGGCTCGTTCTTTGATTTCTTTGAATCGGGGGTATGCGGAGCCGAATCAAGTTCCGTCAAACCTTTAGAAAGCAAAATTTCATGTTGCTGTTGGATTTGTGCATAATCATGCACCTCCGCGATTTCCTGTTCAGCATCCATCCACACCTCTTGAGGGCCTTTCTTGGAACTTTGTCTCTCTTTGCGTTTTCCAGCCATAGCTTGCAGTGACGTCAATTAGCTTGCACATTAACGGCGATTAAAACTTGCTGATGAGATATATTTACAACAACAAATACAACTCAAAAGTGGAGTAAACAAGATTGCCGAGATATTACTCGATCAGGGTAATATAATTAATACAAAGGGTGGGAATTAGGAGAAGAAACTTCTCGACCTCACAGATTTACATCCTCCACGGTCGCCATCTTGCGCGCCCCCCCATAAAGGCTTATTGTAAGATCATATAGTTCAACTTCTGTTACGTCATCTCTAAAGGCAGAAGCTGGATCTGAAGTGGGTTTATTACATGAAATGGTCCGTCCGTCTGTCTGTCTATCTATCTATCTATCTCTCTATCTGTCTGTCGTTCTATCTATCTGTCTGTCGTTCTATCTATCTGTCTGTCGTTCTATCTATCTATCGATCTATCTATATCTATCTATCTATCTATCTATCTGTCGTTCTATCTGTCTGTCGTTCTATCTATCTATCTGTCTGTCCGTCGTTCTATCTGTCTGTCTGTCTGTCTGTCTGTCTGACTCTCCGTCGTTCTATCTATCTGTCTATCTGTCTATCTGTCTGTCTGTCTGTCTGTCTGTCGTTCT
>NW_015505350.1:2055269-2055483 GCF_001515645.1 Sinocyclocheilus grahami
GTCTGTCTGTCTGTCTGTCTGTCTGTCTGTCTGTCTGTCTGTCTGTCTGTCGTTCTATCTATCTATCTGTCTGTCGTTCTATCTATCTATCTGTCTGTCGTTCTATCTATCTATCTGTCTGTCCGTCGTTCTATCTGTCTGTCCGTCCGTCCGTCCGTCTGACTGTCTGTCATTCTATCTATCTATCTATCTATCTATCTATCTATCTATCTAT
>NW_015505350.1:2060312-2067932 GCF_001515645.1 Sinocyclocheilus grahami
TCTATCTATCTATCTATCTATCTATCTATCTATCTATCTATCTATCTATCTATCTATCTGTCTGTCGTTCTATCTGTCTGTCCGTCCGTCTGACTGTCTGTCGTTCTATCTATCTATCTATCTATCTATCTATCTATCTATCTATCTATCTATCTATCTATCTATCTATCTATCTGTCTATCTGTCTATCTGTCTATCTGTCTGTCTGTCTGTCTGTCTGTCTATCTACATTTACACAGACTGTTTAATGCTGGACAAAATTAATTGACAGAAATTATAATTGCAGAAATACTGTACTGTTATGCAATTGTTTTTCAAAGTTAAATAGCCTATTGTGTCATATAGGAGTATCTACTTTAAATGGTGAATAAAAAATATTGCATATTAATATTTTATTAATTAAAGGAAATAATACTTTTATCAGCAAGGATGCATTAATTTGATCAAAAGTGACAGTATGTACATTTATAATGTTACAAACGATTTCTATTAAAAATCAATTAAATCAAAGAATCCTGAAAAAGATGTATCACAGTTTCCTGCTTTTCCAGCTGTTTGCAATATTAATAGTAATAAGAAATGTTTCTTGAGCAGCAAATCAGCATATTAGAATGATTTCTGAAGGATCATGTGACACTGAAGAATCGAGTAATGGCTGCTTCAGCTTTGCCATCACAGGATGTATAAAACGTATTTTAAATTGTAATAATATTTCACAATATTTTTGTTTTGCTGAATTTTTGATCAAATAAATGCAGCCTTGTAGAGCATAAGAGACATTTTTCAAAACATTATTATTATTTTTTTTTACCAAATATTACATTTGTAAGCTGCTTGGACCTTCTTACAAGCTAGTTTATTAACTGTATAGTTCTTAATTCATCAATTAGCTGAGGCTTTCTATTAAAGAGACAGTCCCTCTGAAGTTTAGGCACTGAAGTTTAGTGAAGGTTCAGAGAAAACCTCTTGCAAAGTTTGAACCTACAAGCTCTTGCCCAGATCTTCAGTCATATCGGCTAACCATGTGTGACAGTAATGACCGCAGGGCAATAAATTATGTCAAGTGTACATAAGCTGTGGGGAGGGCAAGGATGATCATGTTTGTCTTTTGCTTTACTTAGCAGCCAGCACAGCATTTTCTGCAGCAGCTTCTGAATCTGAACCGTTTGTGGATCAGTATCTACAGTCACTTTTAAGAACAGTGTGATAATAGAGACAGAGGTAATAAACATTCAATTTGAGGTTTGGATTGTTGTCTGGAAGTAATGCAACCAAAGACCTGCTGGTTGTGTCATCTGTTTACAATTTATTTCTCAATATTAATGGTGCAGTCAGATCATTCTGGTAGGTCCAGGAAAGGCTGTGGCTGTATTTGGTCTCATATCAACATCGACTTCGCCCGAATATTCCTTTTATGGTTTGTGATTGTCTTCTACGCTTTATTTGGGGCTGCTGTCTTCTCGGCCCTTGAGAGACCTTCAGAACTGGAGGCACACTGCAGATGGAACAGACAGCTGGCCGAATTTGTTCAGGATCACCGTGTTCCCTCAGAGGACTTGCGTGAGCTGCTGGGACACTATGAGGAGGCCATTGCCGCCGGGATTCGGATAGAAGCACGGAGACCTCGATGGGACTTCTCAGGAGCTTTTTACTTTGTGGCAACTGTAGCCAGCACTATTGGTAAGTTTGAACCTGTCTATCTGTCTGTCTGTCTAACAATATGTAAGTGCAATTGACAAGTCTCGGTTAGCCTAACACAGTACAAATAAAGGTGGAACAGATGTATTTTTAGTTGTTTCTTGAAGATGGTTAAGGACTCAGCTGCTCGGATTCAGTTGAGCAAGTCATTCCACCAGGAGGGAACAGTTAATGAAAGTCAGTGAAAGTGATCTATCTATCTATCTATCTATCTGTCGTTCTATCTATCTATCTATCTATCTATCTATCTATCTATCTATCTATCTATCTATCTATCTATCTATCTATCTATCTATCTATCTATCTATCTATCTATCTATCTATCTATCTATCTATCTATCTATCTATCTATCTATCTATCTATCTATCTATCTATCTATCTATCTATCTATCTATCTATCTATCTATCTATCTATCTATCTATCTATCTATCTATCTATCTATCTATCTATCTATCTATCTATCTATCTATCTATCTATCTATCTATCTATCTATCTATCTATCTATCTATCTATCTATCTATCTATCTATCTATCTATCTATCTATCTATCTATCTATCTATCTATCTATCTATCTATCTATCTATCTATCTATCTATCTATCTATCTATCTATCTATCTATCTATCTATCTATCTATCTATCTATCTATCTATCTATCTATCTATCTATCTATCTATCTATCTATCTATCTATCTATCTATCTATCTATCTATCTATCTATCTATCTATCTATCTATCTATCTATCTATCTATCTATCTATCTATCTATCTATCTATCTATCTATCTATCTATCTATCTATCTATCTATCTATCTATCTATCTATCTATCTATCTATCTATCTATCTATCTATCTATCTATCTATCTATCTATCTATCTATCTATCTATCTATCTATCTATCTATCTATCTATCTATCTATCTATCTATCTATCTATCTATCTATCTATCTATCTATCTATCTATCTATCTATCTATCTATCTATCTATCTATCTATCTATCTATCTATCTATCTATCTATCTATCTATCTATCTATCTATCTATCTATCTATCTATCTATCTATCTATCTATCTATCTATCTATCTATCTATCTATCTATCTATCTATCTATCTATCTATCTATCTATCTATCTATCTATCTATCTATCTATCTATCTATCTATCTATCTATCTATCTATCTATCTATCTATCTATCTATCTATCTATCTATCTATCTATCTATCTATCTATCTATCTATCTATCTATCTATCTATCTATCTATCTATCTATCTATCTATCTATCTATCTATCTATCTATCTATCTGATAGTCTATCTGTCTATCCAGCCTTTTCTCAAAATCTACATTCAGAAGTATAAAAACACAAAATATATATATATTTTTTTTTACTTTCCATATAATCTAATAATTTTATTTAGTTATTAAAAATAACAGCAGGTTGTAAATAATTCATCTGTGTGGTTGGGCGTATGTGGTAATTATAATTTTAGTAATTATGTTGTAATTAGCCACTCACGCAATTCTCTTTCTTGACAGAAAGTTTGTTTATTCCTCCTACGTGACCTTTTCTCTCCATACATTTTTCCCTGTGTTTGAAGAAGCATACTAATATTTCTCCCACTTATAGACTACATACAGTCATTAGCCTTTGGAAGAATCAACATGTTCATACATTTCAGGGTAGAATAAATGTTTACACATGATAACAATCTTTAACATCCTTCTTTTATTACCTGCTTATCTTTTAGTGGTGAAATAGCAAGAAAATCAATTTCCTGATTCAAATACCCAGAGCTCACATCATAATAGCTTGCAATCATGGATACATGTAAACAGCTCTTAAAATGTACAATGTCCAATCTAATGTGTAGTGTGTCAGTACACAAAGTGGAATCTGTAAATGTCATCTTGTTTGCATAACACAACAAATGGTTACCTCAAGATTATCGAATGAGCAACTTAAGGTTGATGAAAAGAACTGCTGTAGAACTGTACTATAGTTTCCCTTTTTTCTTGTAATTTCACTCTGTCAATCTTCATTGTTTGTAGTCTGTCATTACACTTGTCAGACTGAATCCAGAATAGCATACTACCATACCACTCTTAGTATTTCTACTCATAGTAGTTTTATATAGCAGAAGTAGTGGAGAAGTATGCTATTCAGCCCATTTTTGCACATTCCAGACAGGTTTGTTAGTCTGTAAGTTTTACAGTGAATTTACAGTGACTTTTTCATTATGCGAGTAGATGACGAAAAGCTACTGTTTTTATGATTAAGTCAATGGATCTTTCTTTCATTCTTTCAAAAACACTGATTCATTCGAACGCTAAGCAACAACTGATGAATGAGTTATTGAATCATCATTCACTCAACTGAATCATTTCAAAACACGGATTCATTCAAAAACAAAACACTTTTGTACGTCAGTTGATTCAGCTTTGGCTTTTTTTGTGAAGTAAATTAGACAAGTATAAAGCTTTGATAAGTCACTATAATGATAACAACACATATATCGAACGATATCGCTGGAATCATTTCAGAACAGTTTTTTTTTTCAGCTGATAAAAACACTGAAAGCTGAACAGAATCCTTCCAACCAAGAGCTCGAACACTTAAGGCCCGTTCACACCAACAACAATAACTATCATCCACGCCAATGGATGATAATGTTCTGTTTAGTATAATGCATGCAAAATGCTCAATTTAGCTACATTTCTGTGTCCATATCAGGTTTCGGGATGGCAGCACCCGCTACACTCAATGGAAAAATCTTCCTTATCTTCTATGGGCTGATAGGCTGCGCAGCCACCATTCTGTTCTTCAACCTCTTTCTGGAACACATGATAATGCTGATTACATTCCTCACACGCAGATGTCGAAAGCAAAAACAAACAATTAAGCTGAGTAAAAGACACATTGTCACCAATTTGAACACACAACTGGAACATGGAGATGAGCAGGAGGACTGGAAACCTTCTGTTTACTATGTAACCCTCATTTTGGCAACAGTTGCGATTTTGGTGAACTGCGGAGCATCAGGTCTGTACTCAGCCATGGAGGATTGGAGCTACCTAGAGTCTATGTACTTCTGCTTCGTGGCTTTCAGCACCATGGGTTTCGGGGACATGGTGAGCGGACAGAAGGCCCACTATGAAGCACGTTGGGTCTACCAGATAGCCAACTCTTTAATGATTATCCTTGGAGTGAGCTGCACCTATTCTCTTTTCAGCGTCACCGCCATCATCATCAAACAGATGTTGAACTGGATTTTGGCCAAGCTGTTCAGTCTGCATTGCTGTCGGTCTTGGGGCTGCTGCTCCATCACAAGTCTGAAAGTCAAAGAACTGGCCAATCAGCAGATCCAGAACACAAGCAACCATCACGGCACCTGTCATGTGGTCAAGGCCTCTCTCCCCTCCAAGAGCAAGTGTAAGTGTGCCAGCACTGCAGTAGAAATTGTGTGCCAGAGCCTGGACACAGCAAACAGTGGCCCAACCATTGAAGATGAAATCAGAGATTCGGACAAACTTTCGAAGGATGATGCAGAGAAAGACGTTTTCGGTGCTCTCAGCAAGAACTGTCACCTTAGTCATCATCATAGTGTGCGGGAGGATGTGAGAACAGTTGCAATGTCAAATCATCAGCAGCAAGAGACAAACATTAATGCAAAGCCAGTACTGTAAAAAGAAATGCAGTGAAAACTTTTAAACGGCTTAACTGTAAGCTACTACAGTATGTAAAAATGTATATTAGATTTAGTAGGTTAGTGCATTTAGTTTTATTTGGAAGTTAAAAGTGTAAATTAACTTGTAATTTAGGAATTGCAAATCTATGTTATAGACTTAATATATGTACTTTTACAGTAAAATTATCTTTATTTTACAATAGAGGACATTCTGAACTGTCTCCTAACTTGTGAAGGGAAATGTCACATGATTAGTTTTTGTAAAACGGTAATACTTTCTTGTTTGTTTCACCATAATATCCCCACAATGCAATGAAATTGTAAAGCTATTGATTTAAATAAGTTTATTCATTAATAAAGAGTTCAAACTCTTAAACCAACCAACCAGCTCTGAAATAAATGAAAGCATTCTGAATTGGATTTTTCATTTACTGTCCTTATACCTGCAGTCATTAGGTCCTATCATTCTATAACATTTGAACAAGTTTTCCAGCCTATAGTTTCCATTATTGTTAGTTTATAAAATATATTTTTTATTCAAAATGTAAGGTAGAAATTGACTTATAGATATACATTATTATTTCAATTAGGCCTATATTGGACATCTTTGTGCCACCTGTATTATTGTGGTGGTTATTAGTGCATTTTAAGTTAAAAAAACAGATTTTGGTAGCTTAGTTGAAGTAGATTGGTATTAAAATTATATCACTTAATGAAATATACAGTTATAAGTTGTGAGATAATACCATAATACCAAAAACATTGTTGCAGAATTTTTGGTGAATTTCTGGCCACAGCAGTTTTTACCGTAAAAAATATTATATAAGAAAATGCTTTACAGTGCACACAATTTTGAGTAGAGAGTCATTTAAATGGACACACAATTCAGAGAATATACATTTAATTCATTCATAGTGGAATACATTGGTTCTTGTTTTTTTTGCCGATGGTCCATCTGGAAGCCTCCAAGATGCAGTCTTTCTTGACTTTGTACTGCTCTGTGAGGTATTTTCCATTAAATCATCACAAAGGAGAAAAGCATCAGCCATTCTCTATAATAACTTTAATTACCAAACCACAAATCAGTGGCCAAAACTGTAATATCATTATGTTTCCACTGAGTCATAGCACTGAATGGTGATTTAAAATGAGTGGAGATGAAAAGTAAAAAAAAAAAAAAACCTTTTGATGTGGAACAAGTGTATGTTACAAAGGCATCATGATTCATAAATAACGTACAGCCAATATTCAGTGCACGATCCACTGTTTTGTCAATTTTTTTTTCAGTGCTGCATGGACTGCAAAACCACACTGAAAGAGTAGCGCTGAAAGAGTAGACCTTAAAGCAGGGCTCTTCAAATCTGGTCCTGAAGGGCCACTGCACTGCAGAGTTTAGCTCTAACCCTGATCAAACACACCTGATCAAGCTAATCAACGTCTTCAAGATCACTAGAAAATCACAGGTAGGTAAGTTTGATCAGGGTTTGGAGCTAAACTCTGCAGGTAATTCATCAATCTTAAGGTAAGACGATTTATTTATGTAAACACTGCTTTGATTGTTTCGTAGATCTGGCAACCAGATCAATGAGACTACAGAGATCGTCAGGAACATTAAACATCATCACAAACAGGTTAACTTATCTATCTACTCATTAGTCTATTTTACAGCCAAATGCTCAGGATTTTAAAGGGTCATATGATGCGATTTCAAGTTTTCCTTTCTCTTTGGAGTGTTACAAGCTGATTGTGCATAGATAAGATCCCCAAAGTTGCAAAGACTAAAGTCTCAAAACCAAAGAGATATTCTTTATCAAAGTTAAGACTCTGCCACGCCCCCCTAAAACGGCTCGTTCTAACACGCCCCCACATATCTACCTCACTATGTGGAAATATTTGCATAATGCGCCCAAATGTTCACGCAAAGAAAGAAGGCGTGGTTTCAGTAACCGCAGTTAGTGTTGAAGCAGCCATGTCAGGGAGACACTGTGTATTTCTAGGCGAAAGCAAAAGCACTTTATTTGGCCTTCCGAAAGTAGATGCATTTAGGAATCTTTAAGATTACTTACAACAGAACAGCAATGCATTTTATGGACGACCATTTCGTGAACCTAGGAGAGGAGGTCATTCTGACTTTGCTATGACAATCTGGAATTCCAATGACATTATTTACTGTCTTTACATTTATTTTGAAAGATGAAGCTCGCGATTATGGTAAGGGGCGTTACATTTC
>NW_015505350.1:2067942-2075022 GCF_001515645.1 Sinocyclocheilus grahami
GCTTATCTATTCAGCTTTTAGAATAGATGACGTATAAACTTAATAAAAAAAAATTGTGCATTTCAAAAAAGAGTGCATGATATCTATATTGTGGCAGCCAATGCTTTAGATAGATGATCAACATTGATCATTATGCTGATACTATGATAGATATTGGGGATTCTTTTTATTGAAATTGAACCAGAATATTCGCCAAGCCACAAAAGAAGTAAACTTTTATTTATCTTTTCTACTGTACAATTATTTTGTTGAAGGTGGGCTTTTAATCCAAACGAAACAGTATTTTTTGTATAGGCCTAGATTCAGGGTCCAGTTATTAGATTGCTTATAAAAAGGCATAAGTATAAACAAACCTTTTTCAAGAATAGTATTACATTACTATGATTTGTTTATACAGCACAAATGATTTGAAAATGAGATCTGAAATGATCTAATTTTCCTTCTCACAAAAAGCATTGCTGAAAATGACCGGAATCGGATCGCAGCCGTAAAGCAAACGGTCGAAACCCGAAATTCGTTATATGCACTACAATTCACACTCTATTTATAATCCACCAAAGCAGAAGATAAACCACAGTATGAGAATGTATCTGTGGGTGGCATATTGCCAATTCCTCCTCGCACTCAGCTGTGAGTGTGCGGTAATGTAATGAAGCTGGCGCGGAGGGATACAGCGTAAACGAGGCCAGAGCGCAGCGGCGGCGCATTACTACACCTCAGACTATTGCTCTCTCACTCTCTCTCTAACACACACACACACACACACACAACACACACACAGAGGAACAGATCCTGCGTTTACGTCAACGTTTAAAACACAAACAGCTTTCTGCTGCTGATTTTACACACATTTATCGGACGGGACTTTTTAAGGATGGTGAGTACAGCCTGATGTTTATGTTGTTTTTTTTGTATAAACTTAATAAAAAAAAATTGTGCATTTCAAAAAAGAGTGCATGATATCTATATTGTGGCAGCCAATGCTTTAGATAGATGATCAACATTGATCATTATGCTGATACTATGATAGATATTGGGGATTCTTTTTATTGAAATTGAACCAGAATATTCGCCAAGCCACAAAAGAAGTAAACTTTTATTTATCTTTTCTACTGTACAATTATTTTGTTGAAGGTGGGCTTTTAATCCAAACGAAACAGTATTTTTTGTATAGGCCTAGATTCAGGGTCCAGTTATTAGATTGCTTATAAAAAGGCATAAGTATAAACAAACCTTTTTCAAGAATAGTATTACATTACTATGATTTGTTTATACAGCACAAATGATTTGAAAATGAGATCTGAAATGATCTAATTTTCCTTCTCACAAAAAGCATTGCTGAAAATGACCGGAATCGGATCGCAGCCGTAAAGCAAACGGTCGAAACCCGAAATTCGTTATATGCACTACAATTCACACTCTATTTATAATCCACCAAAGCAGAAGATAAACCACAGTATGAGAATGTATCTGTGGGTGGCATATTGCCAATTCCTCCTCGCACTCAGCTGTGAGTGTGCGGTAATGTAATGAAGCTGGCGCGGAGGGATACAGCGTAAACGAGGCCAGAGCGCAGCGGCGGCGCATTACTACACCTCAGTCTATGGCTCTCTCACTCTCTCTCTAACACACACACACACACACACAGAGGAACAGATCCTGCGTTTACGTCAACGTTTAAAACACAAACAGCTTTCTGCTGCTGATTTTACACACATTTATCGGACGGGACTTTTTAAGGATGGTGAGTACAGCCTGATGTTTATGTTGTTTTTTTTCTTAGCTAATGGTTTAGCCATTTTAGCATCCTGCCGGACAGTTTGACAGCTAATAATGATTGTACCAATTATTTAAGCTTTCTCTTTACCGTTTGTGATGTCGAACGCATAAAGATTGCGTAAGGTTTAGTAAAAGTGAAAATGCGTAGCTACACATCGATGTTTTATTTAAACAAACTGCTAATTATCCAGTTAGCGCTATCCAGCAGATGCACGTGTGTTACGTATATTAAAGGAAAATAATGTACGATTCGATATGAATTAATCTAAGAGAGATTTTAGAAATGGATAAATTAGGCTAGTTACGTTGCAGTTTAACGCGCTCCCGCTATTGCTCTCGCGCCAGCTCAAGTCTGACAATCACACGCGCGCCAGTTTCTGGATTAGGTTTCTTGAATATTCTTTAATGCAAACTAGCCGTTTTTGGTCACAGTAGACCCTAGTGGTTGCAAATGCATGCTTTGCATTGCATTGCAAATATGCATGATGTAAATTCACAGCAATGACCGTTTTTGAATGCCTCTCGGATGCATATTTCTATTGCAAGTAAAGTATGCAACGCATCATGCGTGTTGCCTTCACGCAGGTTTTCTGCTTATCTCGGTGTGTGAACAGTGACTGGCTGCTAATTTTACATGGGCTGAGCTCATTGCCTTTAACAGAAGGATAAGTGTGGGCGTGGTGGTGTAAAAATAACCATCAGCAAAGCATATGCGCTCAAGTTCCTCATTTCTGGAAGAATCTGTCGCTTAGCTTGCTTTGCCTCCATGCATTTGCTTTGCATGCACGTTCACAAAGTTTGCAAACGTCCTGCGGATATGAGACTGTCTCTCTGTTGCATTTGCATGGGCCAAAGTTGCAACATGTAGGGAAGCTGTTGCGCACCGGTTGTTTAAAAAAAATGCGATTCAACATCACGCAGCCCCAAGATGATCATATAGCTGTATAAGGCATAAATATGAATGGAGTGGACAGTGAGGTTGCATATTGCAGCATGCTGAACTGCAGTGACGGATCCCGCTTGTCCCCCCTCCCCCTCCCCATTTCCCCCTGCATTGAACCAAATCATAGCTGGTGCAGCAACACGCTGACACTGGATCTGCAGTGCAGACGCCCGCACTCGCTCATCAAATTGGACTGCAACTCGGAGAGGACAAACATATGTCCGCTAATGCTCCACACTTAATCCACACTAATTGCTGCAGTCATTGAAATGCGGTAATGGGCTTAAGAAGCAGCATGCAGAATATGTTAGCCGGAAGCAACGGAGACGGCAGCCCACCTGCATCCAAACCAGGCATTTAACCATCCGTGTGCAGCTGGTCCTGGAGGGCATGTGTGCACCACAGTCTGAATGGAGGGCCGCCATTGCATTGCACTGCTAGCCTAAAGTTCGAGTAATAGATTTCTTCTGTTTCTAGGAGTAGCATTGTTTGTGATCCTCAAGAGTCACTCAAGATTCTTTTTCAGTAAGATTAAGCGATAGAGATAACAAAAGTCACATTTATGCAAATGAGCAGTGATATGATCAAGAAAAGTGTCGTTTTTTTTTTTTTTCCGATTCAATGTAATAAAATGTCAATTGGTATAGCCGAACAACGTTATTTTAACATTTTCTTTAAACTTTGAATGCGAGTCTACACAAAATGTTCAAAAAGTAAAAAAATATGCTACCATTCAAAAGTTTGGGATTTGAGAATATTTGAGAAATATAATAAATGCTGTTCTTTAGAAAAGCAAAGAGTCCTGGGAAAGAAAATAAATCATGGTTTCCACAAAAATAGTATGCAGCACAACTGTTTTCAACACTGATGATAAGAAATGTTTCTAGAGCAGTAAATCGGCATATTAGAATGATTTCTAAAGGATCATGTGACACTGAAGACTGGAGTAATGATGTTGAAAATTCAGCTTTGCGTCACAGGAATAAATGACATTTTAACATATTCAAAAAGAAAACGGTTATTTTAAATTTTGCAAAAAAAAAGTGTATTGTATTTTTGATCAAATAAATGATTAGGGATGCACGATATATCGGCCACCATATCGGTATCGGCCGATAAATGCTCATTTTTTCTGTTATCGGTATCGGCCTGATAAGAAAATTTGGCCGATATCTTAAAGCCGATAAATAATGCATTATGCAATTATGTTCGTTTGCAGCCTTTTGTGCAATTGTACATTGTAATATTGTGTTTATTTGATGTATATCTGATTTATCTCATATAGAATGCGTTTGGTTAAGTTAAAAGAGCGCTTCAGTTTACCGGTGATCATCTTTAGCTCAGCACACGCAGCCCAAACAGCAGTGCACAACATTAATAACTATGATTGGGAATGTCGTGTATATAAAATTCTAATGAGAACATTATTATAATAAAACATTGTGCATTCTTTGGGTTTAGTTGCCGTGTTTCAGCGCGTTGATATGGGAAGAGCACATCCACAACAGGATCACACATTCTGACTATAGCACGCAATAACTGCATAATTTTGTACATATATAAGTTGTAATATTATGTTTATGTTGTATTAATATTAATCTCAGGATGCATTTCCTTGAGTTAAATAAGCTGCCAGCAAAACGCTTCAGTTTACCATGTTCATTCAGCTCTTCAGCTTCAGCACGCGCAGCTCAACGGCTGCTATTTAAAACAGTGGTATTAATTTGTTACTTTTTCAAAATCATTGATATATTATTAATAACAACAACCACTTGTATTGTTCTCTTATTATTTTCATCAACAATATGGTTTAGTAATTAAAATCATTTAATTATTGTCCGTGCAGAGGCTATTCCGTTTTATTGATCTATGGCGCATTCATTTTGATTCTTTACACGTGTAATGATGTCCAGTGACTTGTTTGCATTATTTATGCATTATTTTATTTATTTGTAAGACTTTTTTATGACTAAATTTGGTAATGGGAGAGTAAAAATATTTTTAAAACGTACACCGTTCAAACTAGGCTGCTTATGTTGAAGTGTTTGGGATGTGGCTTTTAATGATGAGACCTTTTTTGTAATCAGGCTCTCAAAAAGTATATAACAATTTGGATATAGATTTATCGGCCAACATATCGGTTATCGGCTTTCAAAAATAAAGAATAATCGGTTATCGGTATCAGTCAAAATTTTCATATCGGTGCATCCCTATAAATGATGCCTTGTTGAGCATAAGAGACTTCTTTCAAAACATAAAATCTTACTGACCCCAAACCATTGAATGGCAGTGATTTTTTTTTTTTTTTTTTTTTTCAAGGTTTAAATTGTTTAATTCAGCAATTATCAGTAAATATGAATTCATAAATTGGTCTATAATTTGTATAAGTCTGACATGTAGTTGTTTTCAAAATCGCCTCTATACCCTCATTTGCTATTTCCATTAGTTCACAAATATAATGAATGAAAATGAGTAAGCAAATTTGGACACTGAGTGTACCAGAAGGGCTGCCAATTTTACATTGTGCTTTTTGTGCCACCTCCAGTAGTAATAAAGATTTATCTTGAATTCTGTCATGGAAACTAGCATGAATAAACCTCCATTAAACGATTTAATAATCAATTAAAAATAAATTTATACCTGTATGATTTTGCGCTATATACCCAAATTGGACAAACGTTTTGGAAACTAGATGGATTGATGATTCCGCTGCAGTCGCCATCTTCTGGCCAAGCGCAGGAATTCATTCGGCACGAGCCTCACACTGCATTATAGGTATATGGGGTGATTTCAGACACAGCCCATGACCTTAATCTTGTCTTGTTTTATAAGGCCAAATTATCTGATATTTTAAGATACACATTGACTTTGACACACAGTCACGAGGGTCTGCAGGGGCCTTCTCTATAATATAATTGTTTTTTTCTGCATGTTGTTTGAACCATGACTTTGTTGGTCGCACCACATGACTTTTATTTTAGACAAAAGTTTTTAATATTTTAATATGCAATAGAAACTGTCAAGCTGTATTGATTGTTTAAAAATGTTTCATTAAGAAATAATAATAAAAGCTCGTTTTTCTTTGCAAGAATTAAATTTGATTTAAAAAGGCTTTTTTTGTTGATACAGCTGTCCAGATATTGTAATCATGCCATTTTTCCTGTCCCCCCCCCTAAATATAACAATGATTTTTAATAATTAAAAATATGCTCATCATAGAAGAGCTATGCAAGTAATTATTATTTGCATTGATTGACCCATGTTGTAAAATAAGCAGATTTTACAGTAAAAAATGTATTATGCGCAGGTGTGTATCTTGTGCTTTGCTGTGCCCTCCTGTTATTGAGGTAACCGTTTATATCAGTCGTTTTCTCATCTCACAAATGGCGAGCCAAATGTGTTAAAGCTAAAGTCATTGCCTCGTATGTGGATGAGTCAGATCCATGTCCGCTGTTTCCTCATGGATCATTTTACACCCTGTCCATTTTAAGCTCCAAGCTTTATGAATCACCCGCCTTTGAATACAAGGGAGCGTGTTCTGCTGCCTCCTCTCAGAAAAGACACCGCTGAATCATGCAGAGTGAATCACGTGTACAGATGAATCCTCTCCTCTTTAATAATTGAATAATGAACTCCGTGTCAGAGAGAAGCGCAATCATTTTAAGTGTGTCGCATTCATGACCCCCTAAGTGGCACTGTCTAATTATAACTGCCGTGGATATTTTTGAAGGAGTATTTTTATGCATGTCCTTCATTATACTAATTTAGTCAGAGGTGTGTGTGTGTGTGTGTGAGCACTGCAAAACTGGAGCTTTTCTGATGGTGATGTGGCACTGAGCTGATTGACTTCCTCTTTCTCTCTCTCTCTCTCTTTTCCAATACAGGCAGATCAGTTGACCGAGGAACAGATCGCTGGTGAGTGAACTCTGACAGTCAGCTTCAAAAAGGCCTCTAAAGCTGTCTTACACACTACATCATCAGTGCACACACATACACGCACCATATTGCAACCTCAAGAACATGTTAAGGCTCAAAGCAACCTCATTAAATATGGGCTGACAGACCCATTCCCTGCCCCTCATATTTCTTGAGATTCACTGTCAAGTAACATTGGCTGAAAAATTGTCTAGTACCATGGTTCTCGTCCAAAGGATCAGGACCCTCTAGGGGGTCTTAGCGCACTTGACTTAAAATGTGACTTAAAATGATTTTTTAAAAAAACAAAGCGGATTTTGAAAAGATATAAACTGAAATTCTATTTATTCTTTTGATTTTCTTTCCCTTAGCAAGTGTAATTTGTATTTTAATTCTGGATATATGAGAGAATTTTAAAAGTGTGATAATATCTTGGCCTAAAT
>NW_015505350.1:2075032-2077931 GCF_001515645.1 Sinocyclocheilus grahami
AGGGGGGGGGGGGGGGGGGGGCTGTGTAATTTTCTACTTTAATGCTGTAGCTTTTTGAATGAGGCGAAGTGCTAAACAAGACAGTGGTTGTGATTGGCACACTACCATGCTATTTTCACACTTTGTAGTGTACTTTTGGTAGTATGCAAATTTTCTTTATACACCGAGTGCCCAGATGACCTACTTCCCAAAATGTGCAAGAAGGTTAAGCCCAAAGTATACTTTGGTTTATACACGCATGCGAGGGTGCACACTGCCCAATTTTGTTTTTGTTTTTTAGTTAAAAAAAGTACAAATATTTTTATCTGCCATAACTTCTGGAGAAAAATAGTGCAGACAGTGTACAAAGATGAAAATAGCTGGAGTGCATATGTCGACCGCTTGCGTCAAATGGAGAATACTTTGAAAGGCTACATTTTCAACTGGATGTATACACTAGAGTACCTGTAAAAAAAAAAAACAACGGAAGTATAGTTTGAGCTTTAGGGTTAGTACATGGATTTCTGTGTCCTACAATGCAATGCACTGTAATCTTGATTTATCATTTCCAGTGAATTAGTCATACAGGAAGTAATATCAACTGCACTTTATTTATTTGTTGTTTTTATTTTTTAATCTCTTTCTTGACTCATTTGATTCCACTGACATATTTTCACATAGTATTTAAAAAAAAATAAAAACTAGGGATGTAATGATTCACTCAAGTCACAATGTGATAGAATTCACAGTACTACAATTTTCTTTTTTAAAGCAGCACTGTGTAACTTTTTCTGTGTTCAAAATGTGCAAAATGCATGTAATGAGTGAGTACATCATGAATTCATCTTCCAAACCGCGTTTTTGTCTTAATCCGAATCACTACGGTACACTTATAATAAGTACTTATATTTGGACTATTGTAGCCCGGTTGGTCGTCACCGCTGCGGAGTAACACATACCTGCGTGAATCGCCATAGACATAAAGCTCCGGTTGGAATGTTCTTCCGCAGGATGTGTGCAGTTCTGTTTATTAACCGTGCCAAAAGTTACATAGTGCTGCTTTAACAAATTGAGATTTAAGAAAAATTATAAATGAAAATGTGTCCTTTTATTATTTATCAAACAAAATGCTGGACTACATTTCTTTGTGAAATTTAAATGTCCAACAACAAAACGAAACCTAAATTTTAAAACAAACCCCAAATCAAATAAATAACACGTATAAAAGGAATCTCTTCATATAAACTAACTAATGCTGAGTACACACTAAAAGATTTTTAAAATCTTATAAGATCTTCAAAATGTGAGAGACCACAAACATGAGGACAAAAAAATCCTAGATTTAACCGTTTTGCTCCTATAGTGTGTGGTGTCCTCGGCGTTCCCCCCCACACATCAGGATTTCTAATCGTAAGTATTCAACATGTTGAATATTTACGATTCAAGATCGGGGCGCCTCTGACATTCTTCTGAGCAGATTCAGTCACTCTTAGCACACCTCACACCACAGGAAAATCTGATAAGATAATCTTTAGAACCACCAAGATAATCGGGACATTACCTAGGATTGTCGGAAGGGGAGAAAGCGGCCCAAAATCAGCCCGATTATCTTGTGGTGTGTACCCAGCATTAGGCTTTGCCTGTGCTCTTTGCATTTAAAATTAGAGGCAACCACTGCATTTTAATCACAATCCAAACAAAGCTGCTGCTTAAGCCGGGTTATGACTACAGGAGTTTTAAAATCCTAACTGCTTATGAAATCCGGTTGCAGCACACACATAAGGAGAATCTTTGCAGATTATTTTCCTTTAAATCTTAAACATGCACACACTACAAGATTTGAAAATCGTGGAGCATCACACACTACAATATATTATTAAGATTATCATGCCAGAGAGAGGCGATTTCACCCCAGAACTTCTCTTTCTCCTTACGGTTGTGATACGTTTTCGACACATTATTCAGACAGTCGTGTTACTACAAAACGTCAAGTAGCAGTTTCCTCCGTCTCCACTATCCAACGAAGCCATACAGCAGCTGGTTTGCGGTCGCGCATTGGCTATTGTGAAAAGTACTGAAGTAATCATACAGTCATCATCATCCCAACTTAAATCCTAAATATCAAACATGTTTGATATTAATCGGGGCAGCCCCGATTTGTGTGCGAGTAGATCAGGAGGTGCAAGATTCGGTCGGTGAACGCCTCGCATTACCAGATAATTAGGGGTGGCTCGATACCACTTTTTCAGAACCGATCCTGATCCGATATCGATCCGATACCAGCGCAGTTTTTTTTAATCAGTGTAGAATTTAATCACTCTTTTGTGTGTTACACACAATCTACTAAATATAGACAACTTTCTTATAAAGAAAAAATAACAAACAGAAAAAAATATATAATCATAATCTATGACAAAAATGCTATTATAAACTAGGTTAGTGGATAATTCAGTAGCAAAAATTACTCTAGAAAAATCATGAGTGCACAATAATTTTAATAATTTTATAAAATCTAAACTTTTTATGAAAAAAAAACATTATTTAGTGGGGAACGAATAAGTGTTGGACTAAATCTGATAAAATGTTACACATTGCTCTTTGTATGGTTGTAAAATACATTCATGAAAAAGTAATATATTTATATAAATATATAGGGCCTACTATAAAATTAAAAGACATTTCTTCTAAATGTATAACACAGTAATGAGGCAGCAACATATGATAGATAGAACAAGAAAGGCTATTAATAATCTGCCATTGTGCAAAAGTATTATGATACGAAAGGCTCCAATACAGAGCGGCACAAAGCGCTTGTGCGCATCACGTGCGCAGAATGATACGCTTGAAGCAACACGGAGTCACAGCACCACTTAAAAAAAGTTCAAAGCACAAAGGGAAGAGACATTGATGCATAGTGTAT
>NW_015505350.1:2078520-2079491 GCF_001515645.1 Sinocyclocheilus grahami
GTATTCTATACTGAAAGATATTTACTGCAAAAGTAGTACCTTACCCCCTGTTTTAAGAGTTGCTTAGACTTCAAAAAAGTACATGTACTGTACTTGCATGTTTGTAATTCAAAACAGAGTTCAAGGAGGCGTTTTCACTCTTCGACAAAGATGGCGATGGCACCATTACCACCAAAGAGCTGGGTACAGTGATGCGCTCATTGGGTCAGAACCCCACTGAGGCCGAGCTCCAGGATATGATCAACGAGGTAGACGCTGATGGTAAGATCACAAACAATTATAACTTTCCACAGTCCTGCTGGCTTTTCTGTTTGATACAATAAGTGCTTTATTTTAGTCAGGAAAAGTTATGTGGCTTCTTATGTCCAATCCTGCTCAAGGAGGTCCACTATACTGCAGACTTTAGCTCCAGTCATAATTAAACACACCTGGACCAGCTAATGAGGGTTTTCAGAATTACTGGAAACTTCCTGGAGATGAACTCTGCAGGACGTTGGCCCTCCAGGAGCAGGATTGGACACCCCGTCCTAGATCAAGCTGGTGTTAAGTGTCTTTCTCAGGATGGCAAATTAGCATTGGCGAAGATCGCCCTGTGAGTCCAAAAGTGCTAAGATGGTTGGTCTCATCATCAGTTTTATTTTATTCAGCTAATTCTGTAAAAGTAGTTATACCATTATAATATTTTCCCCCAAATTGCATAGCCCTACTCCCGATACATATTACACATCAAAATGGCAAGAGCTGTCAGAAAGTGCGTTCTGATTTGCTGAAAGCTACAGGCATCCTTTGAGAACCAGGCGTGTACAGGTTTATATTTGGCCAGCAGGTAACAAGGTTTTGTTTAGAAATTGGCAGGCTTCTCTGGAAGATCTTGACATAAGCTTGCAAAAGTTGAAGCTTTGAAAGATATTGAAGTCTACTACCTCATGCAGATGCACTGGTGGAAGTTGTTTTTTTTGTTGTTTTTTTTT
>NW_015505350.1:2079501-2080166 GCF_001515645.1 Sinocyclocheilus grahami
TTTTTTTTTACTTTTCATTTAATCTTGTGGTAAATGGCAACAACATGATCTGTCCACAGGCAACGGAACTATAGACTTCCCGGAGTTCCTAACCATGATGGCACGGAAAATGAAGGACACGGACAGTGAAGAGGAAATCCGAGAAGCTTTCAGAGTCTTTGACAAGGTGAGGAAATGTCACCGTTAACCGCAGCTGCCATGAACTTGAAACCTGAAGAAGCACTGAACTGATTCATGAAACGTAATCTTGAAGAATCTTAATGAAGGTTCAGGGTAGCTGCTTTTGAACACAAGGACACTTCTGACCCACTTCTCAGGGTCCGGTGAACCAAAACCAGCTGAAATATACAAGGCTTCCTTGAAAATGATCAGTCAACTAGTCATCCAGGCAACCCGCTGAATAGCTGACTTTGAAACCATGTAGCTGCTGTGAAGCGTTTACGTAAGAACTGCGCAGGTGTGTTTTTGGACAGTGGGTGAGATTATTCACCATGTGGGCACAAGCTGCAGCAAGCCGTTGGCAGAGAGTGCTTGAAACAGCTTGAGTTGATTTTGGGTTTTCTTGATTGCTTCTCCACTTGCTTTGAACTTGGGATGAATATTTTGTAGTCAGATATTTGAACACAAACATAACCAAATAAAATAAATTAAAAGCAATCAATATA
>NW_015505350.1:2083352-2083730 GCF_001515645.1 Sinocyclocheilus grahami
GTAGCACTCATAGTTGCAATCTTTGAAATGGTGCACAGAACCTTTGTTGGCGGATTCAGTTTGGGTGTAGGTCTTCCTTTCTTAGTTATTCTTCTTTTGTCTGCAAAAGAGCGCCTTGAAAAGGGCATTTTTAGTAGATCGGCAACAAGATCTGGTGTAGGCGACTGCGGCTGTCATTTTCTTTTTGTTGAATTTCACTTTCAAACCTTGGAAATTCCCAACTAAACTCTGGGGGTAGCACTAGGCACGTCGCTAGACCCAGAGGGCGTGCTGTCATTGAACATCAAAATTTGATTGGCTGATGATTCCGTCACTAATGCTCGTTACAAATCAATGCGACGTCTTTGAACAAAAGGGTAGCACTATCTGTAGTGCTGG
>NW_015505351.1:0-1637 GCF_001515645.1 Sinocyclocheilus grahami
TATTGCTCAAATTCCTACCTCACCAGCGGCATTCACTTACAAGACGTTCACCTATATGAAACTAAAATAAAAAAATGAATGTCTGAAAATTCTGAACAGAGGTCTTTGGATTAAAATTGCATGGATTTTCAAAACTGCATGGTTTAATGGCTCCATGCAGATCTAAAATAATTTGTATACTGTTAAAATTCCACCCTTTTTAAAGCTGACTAAACACTGTACTATAAGCTTTCAGCCCAAATGTATTCTAGTGTGGCACAACACTGATTAGTGTAGTCTGATTACCAGGGTTTGAAATTAACACCCGCCAACCCGTCAAATGCGGGTAAAAATCAGCTGTGGCGGGTAACGCTGTCAAATCACTAGCCAATTTGGTGGGTTACTTTTCGTAAATTATGTTCACTCATTCATTTCTTGGGGAAGTTCATGCAGGCCAAATCTGCGCAGGTTTAGCGCAAATACTGAACTCGTGAGACATCATGACATTATCGAGTATATTGCAAAAGCTAAACAAAACACACCTACAGAGGCGTGCATACGCGACGTGATGAAGTCTGGTTAGACCAACACAGGATTTAGTGTGCGTGCGCATTTAGAGTGGTTCTTTCACTGCATGATTCAGTCTATTAATATGCATTAAGAATGATCACATAATTCAAGATAAGGAAGCAGAAAATGTATATATTTATATAAATTCATATAGGTAATCAATATCACACGAAGAGTGCTGTTTTTTCTTAAAAAATCATTTGGCTGCTCAACCATATTGGCTGTTTTTGCGCTATTTCTGTGCTATTTCGCCAACAAAGAACATTCCAAACACAGCCACAGTACTATTTTGTGTCTCTGAGCAACATGACGTTGTTTTGTTTCTGAATGAATCAACCGTTTAAATGATTCGGTTCAATCGCAATGACTCACTTAACAGTGACTTGCTGCCACCTACTGGCGGTTTTAATGTCACATTTAAAGTATCTTTTCATTTTTTAAATAATTTCAAATATCAGTATTCAACATTTCATGTTTTAAATATCAAAACATTGTTTATGCATTTGTAACTGCAGTTTAAAGCATTCCATGTCCCTCTAAGCTGCATTAACATGCCACTTCATATGCAACTTCTGCAAAGATTAATTTTTTTGATACTGATTTAATTAGTTTAGTAACAGCCTACATGTATTATCATTATTATAATTGACTGATTCAATGTAAGAATTTGACTCAAAAGATGATATACACTTTTAGAAAAAAAGGCTTTATAAAGGTAAGAATGCCCATAAAAGTTAAAAATCTATTTAAATTTATTGGAAAAGCTTAATTTCTATCACTGCTGTGAACTGACCACACAGAATATGAAGAATATTAAAAACTTTAAGAGTCCGCTGTCCACGGTAGTCCTTAAGATATCAGCACGATTACACACTCAGCAAAATATAGTCTAATTATCTTTATCAATAAAATCACAGAAAATATTTAGATATTATTTTTTGTCAATATCGCACACCCCTAGTACTGACAAAATGATTTGCAACGGTCGCTTTGTCACGCCCAGTGTATAGACGGCCTCAAACTGTTGGTGTATTTCTGTCTGGCAAGTAGAAGTTATGAATGGCCGGTAACTTAAAAATTTAGTAGCC
>NW_015505351.1:1777-2034 GCF_001515645.1 Sinocyclocheilus grahami
ACCCTTACCAAAAAGTAGTATACTTCAAGTTTATTTTATTAAGTATACTTAAGTAAAGTTCAAGTATATTTTTAAGTATACTTTATGTAGCAAGTATACACATATCAGTGTACTAGTAGTATACTTGTAAGTGTACTATTTCAATACTCCTTGGGACTAAATTGGCCCACTTTCTAGTATATAAAAGTATACTTTTAAGTATACTTTAAGTATAACAGTAGTAAACTTTAAGTACACAACTAGTTTACAACAATATT
>NW_015505351.1:2197-2538 GCF_001515645.1 Sinocyclocheilus grahami
TTATATAAATATCTGAACATACAAAACACCAAAAGAAAGAACAGGGTATCTGCTTGTAAACAAAAACATTTTATTCGAGCATTCGAGCTTCTTTTTTTAAACACTTGAATGTGGATAAGTTTCATAAATAAAAAATAAAGAAATAAACAACATTTTGAACAAAAAGCTGAAAAAAGACTATGAATTGGATTCAGAATGATAATCAAAACGTAGATAAAGTCGATCCACACCCCAAAGCTTGACAGTTATTATTACCTCTTCATTGGTCGACATTACATCAACTTTACACAGTTTTGATGCTGTTTTATGTCTGATGATGGTGTTAGATTACATGTGGAAGC
>NW_015505351.1:7417-30406 GCF_001515645.1 Sinocyclocheilus grahami
CATTCATTCATTCATTCATTCATTCATTCATTCATTCATTCATTCATTCATTCATTCATTCATTCATTCATTCATTCATTCATTCATTCATTCATTCATTCATTCATTCATTCATTCATTCATTCATTCATTCATTTTAATCATATATAATGGGTTTTTTATGATGTTGGACATTTAATTTCATTCATTAATTTCATTTTGATTGTTGTTGTTGATGTTGTGGTTATTACCTTGATTACCAAGTCCAAATGCTGGTACTGTTCCCTGCTGATGGGTTTCAGGAGTTGAAGCTCAGCTGTGGTTTGATTCAAGGAGAAATACTCTGCATATGACGCAGGTTTGCCTAGAAAAACAGAAGGTTAGAGAATCAATGAAGGGACGCATAAGACGAACGACTTGCATTCAAGAGTTCGACACTGAACAAAATAACTCACCGGGGCACCATGATTTTGAGGCGTATTCAGTAGCGTATTCATTTTCATAGACATACTTCAAACAGAAAGGCAAATTAAAACCACTAATGCACTTCCTCTATAAATAGTGGCACACAAGTGCTTTGTTGATAGTTAAAAGCATGAGGCTGCTGTCATATTGAGCCGCACGTCTGTGGCCTACAATGTGTTCTGACATATCCCTGACTGGAGGTCTAACCATTCCGGTGGTGCACTTTAGTTCCTCGGCTCAGGTCGCGAGCAGCGTGGTTCCCTGAGCCCGCTGCTGCGCTTCCAGGTTTCATCTCAAAGCACAGTGGGTGGGCGCACCTTGCCCGCGGCATAAATGCATTTGACTCCAGCTGAATTTCCGACCCGCCGTTCCGCTTTGCCTCTCCTGGAATACCACTGTTTCCTGCACAGTGTGGCCTTGTATGCCGGTAGTGACTCAATATAGAGTACAGAGAGCCTGATGGAAACCTACCGATGAGAATGGAGTACAGGATTCCCGGGCGGTCTGACGGAGGCTGGATGTTTCTGTCTTGATCCACAGCTTGAATGGGAGGAGTCACGTTGACAGGGTTTACTCGGCCCTGGAAAAGAGACATGGAGAAGACATTATTTACACTGAGAGAGAAAAAAAACTTTCTGAAAATGTTGATTTGGAAAAACAAGAAATTGTGTAAATGTAATGACTTGATAAACATGCAGGTAACAACAAAAAAAAACTATGACAACATGTGAGTGTACATCTTAATCTTTACTTAAATTTAAACAGTTAAGTAAATATTTAATATTTAAAGAACTGCTCCGGGGGTGTGTGTTCATGGTGTGTGTGTGTGTGTGCACTTGGATGGGTTAAATGCAGACCACAAATTCCGAGTATGGGTCACCATACTTGTCCACACTTCCCTTTACTTCACTTAACTTCACTTAATTTCCTTTTTATTTTATTTTTTCAAGATTAAACACATTTTTTAACAAATTACATGAAGTATTCATTTAGAAATATAAAAAAAAAAAATTTAAATACTTTTTTTTTTACATATATGTTGGTTGCACTACGTGACTTTGTTGGTCACATAACATGACAAGACAGGACAAAATTGTTAAATATATTTGACCAAAACTGTTTAACTGCATTTAGTCAATGTATTCCTCTTTTCCTTTTCAAGAATGTATTTAATTATCTTTTTTTTTCTTTGTTTGTTTATTGTGCTGGTTGCACATCATAAACAAACCACATAATTAAAACAAACAAAGTAAGATAAATAATATTACGCCTATATATATATATATATATATATATATATATATATATATATATAATGCAATATGTATTATGCAATATTACACTTCTGTTTTTAAGAATGCCATCCTTTTTTATTAGCTTTTCTTCATTATATTATCAGGAACAATTATATAAGAAATATATGTTTGATATCTATCTTTTCCCCCCCATGTTAAGCCCCCCAAAATATCAAATTTAGAAATTAATATCATACTCAGAATAAGTGTATGATATGCATGTCATTTATTTTGCAAAATAAATAAATAAATGTATTTTGTAGATGGACAAAAAGCATTAGTGACCCATTTGTCATTTTTCCAGTTAGAACAAACACACTTAATAAGAGATACAAGTATTTAGACACATAAGACACAAAGCATTTGGAAAATGCACACTTGGACTAGCAAACAAGTAAAAGAAAAAAGAAGAAGAAGATGATGCAATGCAATACAATACAATGATACAAGATAAACAATAATGACACTTTATTTCTCTGCTGTGGCACAGTAGCAATAAAGGCATTTTGGTGCTGTCATGTTACGTCATCACAACATGTGCACTTGCAAATTTAGAGGAAAGTAGATGGTGAGAGGAGATCCACGCCACATAAATTTACCAGGGAACAAAGTGACAACACAGTGATCACATGTGAGAAGCTACATCAACATTCCTGTCACTTGCTGCAAATGAGCTGCAGATGTTTGGCCGCAGAATTCAAGGCCACATTTCCCCTTTCTCGTTTATGAGCTCCAGAGACCCATCTTCCACATTCCCTGTGCCTGAGGGATAAGTAAATCTCCCCCTGCATCTCTCTCTGTCTCAGCCATAATATCACCTGTCAGTAAATATGCTCATCTATAATTCAAGCCGCCTCTGGAAAATGACAGTGTTACAGTAAGTGGCGTGGGTGAACTCAGAGACGCCTTGGTGAAAATGAAGCTGCCAGAAAACAAAAAGCTGCTCTGCAAGTCAGCAAAGAGCAGAGAGAAACTAATCCTCAAGACAGCTGTGGCAAAACTCTCTTCTGAAAGAACATTTGTCCATTTGGGTGGCAGGATCTTGAGACGAACACTGACAAGCAAAATACCTGACACAAGCTTGAAGTCGTGACAAAACTGAAGTAACTTGAGATCTTTTCTTCTTTCTACTGTGACGTATATCTAAGTGGAATGGATTAACAGAAAAGAAAAAAAAGTAGGGCGGGGACTTGGTTCGGTTCATCGATTGTTGATTGGATGTTGCGATGTGGGCATGGCACTCAAAAGTGGCGGCAGATGAAAGCAAACTTGCAGTGGGCAGAGATTAAGCAGATTAAATGATTGGAGAAACCTGCATAAATCACCAGCGAGAAGTCTGCCATTATCACTGGAAGATTCAATATGACATTCTGATTAGTGGCTAGCATCAACTGTTTGGTTACCAACAGGGTTTGAAATGAACACCTGCCAACCCACCAAATGTGGGTAAAAATCAACTGTGGTGGGTAACGCAGTCAAATCAATAACCAATCTGGCAGGTTACTTTTCGTAAATTACCGTATTGACCCGAATATAAGACGATGTTTTTTTTCTTGGAAATACATCTGAAAAAACACGTCATCTTATATTCGGGGTCTAGACTTTGACATGTCAATAATACACCCACAACAATAGGTGGCGCCAAATATGCATAAAACGAGTTTGCCATGAAATACGTAATGCAATGCGTGTTGTAAAGATCGCGAGTAAAAACAAAAGAATAAGAAAATCTTACAGCTGCATGAGTCGTGACTGTCACGTTAGCCTGATGGGACCAAACTCCCTTTGTGATTTTAAAACGTAAGACAGTACCCAGATTTGAAGACTACAGTAAGATTTAACTTCTACTGTTAATAAGATTTTGGTAGGCTACTATTAGATGGATAGCCTAAATGTCCTAATTCAGATGGGCTACCGTTTTTTTTAATGGTATATCAAAAAGTGTATATTTTTTAAATGTGATTGTTGGTACATTTGACCAGTTTTTACCATACTTTCAAAACAAAAATTAAAATAGGAAAAATATGCAATATGAAAATAATTGAAGACAAAATGTGTTTTACTGATTAGGTTTTTAAAAAGCCTTTTTCCAAAAGGTACATCTGGAAAAAGGGGGGTCGTCTTATAATCAGGGTCGTCTTATATTCGGGCCAATACGGTATATTCACTCTAAATCTACACAGATTTAGTGCAAATACTGAACTTATGAGTCATCGTGATATATTAAATAAAGCCTAATTGCACAGCATCTGTGCATATCTAGCTTACTTGAACATACCTGACAAATAACGGTGCGGCGGGCTCGCTGGTTTCCTTTGCATTGAAGCAATAACGAAGAGTCGAAAAATGACTGAAGACTCACACCGTGTCTACACCGGATGCGAAGCCACAAAATACAAAAGAACCCATTACGATCAAGTGATGATGTCTACACTGGATGTGGCATGACACGACAAATCCCCGACAGTAAACTGATGCCTCGTTCTATTTATGACTTACTAACACAAAGTTGTTAAAAAATGCCCGCTTTGTCACATCCACTGTGGACAGCCGCAAGCTGTTGGTTTATTTCAGAATCTGTTATTTTTTTTTAGCAGCCAATTTAGCAGCCAAATTGGCTTATGAGTGAAAAAGATACATTCCAATCCTGGTAACCAACATTCTTCAAAATATTTTTTTTGTGTGTTCAACAGCTTAAAGAAATTAATATAGGTCTTTAACGGGCCGCTGTGACCCCAAACCCCTTCACAGAAGAAGAAAGCCATTATGTTTGCAAATTTGACAATGATCGCTTATCAGCAGAGGTGTAAAGAGAACCTGAAAACTGTACTTGAGTAAAACTACAGATACCTTACAGCAAAATGACTCCATTACAAATTACAAGTCACCAATTCCAACATGACTTGAGTATCTGATTTTAACAGCATTTAATAATTTTACTCGTACAGAATGTAGGCTCAAAGATGCACTAGTCCTCAACACTCAATAGACATCACCTCAGTACTGCAATAAAACAAGGTTGACACAACAGCCTCTTAAATGTCTACAAACACTGAAGTCTCAGAAAAGCTCAAGTACTCAACAAGGGCATAAGTAAACCAACATCCTTCAAAAAGGTCTCAGCCATGTCCTCATTTTATATGTCAAATGCATGAGATTCACAACTACCTACTAATGCACTTACGGTACATTCACGTAAAGTAGCCTATTTGGGGTGAGTAAGGGCAAAATGCACAAGACATAGTACCTTCAATGCCCTGTAGATGGCGATATTACTTATTTTGTAGCAGAAATAAACTGCTGCAGAAAAAGTAAGGTGTCATGTAAAATGTAACAAGTAATTGCATTACTTATTACGAATGTAGTGAAGAGTACTGTACATATATTTATTCAAAAATGCACCCGAGTAGAGCGTAAAAGTTGGTAATATCTTTGATACTCAGTAAAGTATCGAAAAAGTTACTTAAGTACAGTAACTAATTGCACTGACTAGAATAGTTTATACCACTGCTTAACAGGATCAACTAAACACTGGATTTTGAAAAAGTATGTTAAGTTGACGGCACAGACTCTTGATGACTGATGAAATTACAGTAATTTATGCCTCAAAAGGAATAACAGAAAGTTTTATAATAGTTACTATTCTGAAATGATCATCGCGAATGATGAATGTGACCTCCGGGGGGCGAAGCTGTGAGAAACAGCAATTAACTTTCAATCTCAGTGGCAAATATTTTTTTTTAGTTGCAACACTATATATAAATATATATATATATAAATCTAATTGAATTAAATGTTGAAGTAGGAAAACTGAAATAATATGCGGTATAGGCTATAACTGTTTTAATATATGTCCTTAATGTTTCTCTTGTGGCCCGACCATAGTGAAAACAATGAGAAGAAACGTAGGCTATTTCGTGTTGAACAGGTTGTTTTTGAAAGTCGGTGCTTATAAAATAAAGTTGCTCCGTTTCATTAGCTATGTTTCCATCACCCTGTTTTAATGTGCATTTTGAAGTATCGCATGAGAAACGAGTGATGGAAACGCCAAATTTCGAAAATAAATCCCTGTTTTTACGCTCCCTTGAGGTGGTTTTTGACTTGTGCGAAAAAGGGTTAATGCGAATGATGGTAGATTGAAACGCATTTTGCGAATAAATCCCGCATGAGCGTTCAAAAAATAATGTGACTTTGCGCTACGGGACAGCACAACCTGACTAACCAGCAGACCGATTTTGTTGCACAGCATCTGAAATGTTGTCATGGTCATTCTGAAGTGCCCGAGCAAAGTCTGTCGTCAAAGTATTTCTGTATAACTGCCTCCCAGAACGGTCTACCATGACTGCTGTGATGAGAGGGGCGGGGCCGAGTGCCGTGGGAACGGAGCGAGGCCGGTGGAGGAAATGCTAATGCACGACACCTGCGCCACTCGCCGGTCTCGAGTCCCACGGAGGAGCTCCGGAAGGATAAAAGGAGGAGTGACGACAGTGTTGGACGAGAGAGGACCAGGCCTGGAGTTTATTTTGTGTTTTGGTTCTGTTTGTGCGCGACAGTCGTCCGCGAGGGGCTGTCGCGCTATTTTGTGTTTGTTTTATTATTAAAGTTTTCTTTAAATGTTCGCCGGTTCCCGCCTCCTTCTTCCCGTGACCATGAACGTTGATTCAACTGCGTTCCCAAACAGCTGACATTCACCTCCGAAAGTAAGACCGCATTTATTGTGTTTCGTCTGCTCACTCAAAGTGCAAGTAATTGATTATATTTGAGAATTATTATATTCAGTGGCTTCTCTTACTTTTCTTAGTGATATTTAGTGCCAGTTTATCAGGAAGTGACGATTTTGTTCTCTCTGACTCGTTGGATGGAAACAGTGCTTGTTCGCAAATGTTTTATGCGATATTCCAATTTTGCACATAAGTTAAATTCGGAACTTTGGATGGAAACCCGGCTATTGATGACTGAAGTGTTAACAATTGTATTTAAACTATAGGCCTATAATTCATTGTAGGCTATAATAGACCTGTAGAATGTTCTTAAAACTAAGAATATGGTTCTTTTAAGAACTGTTCATTTAAAGGTTCTTTTGGAAACCCAAAATGGTTCTTCTATGGCATTGCTTTAGGCACTCTTATTTTAAAGACTACAGGCAAAAATCTAAATGCGGCATTGCTTAGAAAGGTATAATAGCACACATATTCTCAACAAGCCACAAATATTGCACAAGTTACGCACCAAAGTACGAGGCATAGTCTTAAAAAACAACACTACCGATTTAAAAATGAAGAGAACATCGATTTACAGAACTGTGAGTCAGATATAAGCATGGAACATTATAAATAAACTCCAAATACACTGCAAATTACAAACACCAAATTCAAGGAGAAAGATAAGATTCCAGACTCAAAGTTCATCTTTCATTTCAACAGAACAGAACAGAACACGCTGCCCAGTCTCGGCTATGCTGCATAAAAATGGTAACTGGACAAACAAACACATGTATTCCTCCTAGATTTAATAAGCAGCAGCAGAAAATCAGCATGGTTAAGATTTATTTCTCATGGTTGCCCTGTAATTCCCAGCCCCTGCAATTATAATGTCTCTGACAGCAGTAAATCACAAGCTCATGGGGTCTTCGCTGGGTGTGATTACCCATAATACTCCCTGAGTCATCCATTATGCACACAAATGCTGCATGTGTACAGTCCTGGGAGAAAATTCTCAAGGGAAAATGACTTATTTACAGTAATATATTTGATATTACTTATGCAAGTCATCATAAGCCAAAGTAGCTCACAATTCATTTGAATTTGTCATTGAAAAAAAGAAAAAAAAGAAACTAGACTGTAATGCAGTGAGCTTTGTTTCATATTACCTGGATCTATGTTTGTTCACAAGAACAATATACCATTTGTTAATATTTTGAAATAGCTTTTATTCTTACATTTTAATTTGAGTTAAAGTTTTAGCCATTTCATTATGTGCTTTTGTTATTTATTTATTATTTATGTATTTATTTATCTATCATTTATTTCAAGTTTACTTATTTTATTTCAGATAGTTGTCCAGACATTTTTGTGTGTGTGTACGTTTTTCATTCTAATATTTATATCTTGTATTTATATTTCAGCTTTATTTCATTTTTATTTTTAATAGTTTTAGTTTTAGTTATAGTTTTTAGTTAAAACATCTGTATTCATTAATAGCTAAAACTAAAATGGTGCTGTAATTACTGTAGGACCTGATCAAATACTGTTTAAAAAGAAAACTAAAGTCAATTCTTTTCACTAATTAAAGACAGCAAGAGTAAATCTCAGGGCTCCATATTGTGTCAACAAAGATTAATTTTGTTATTATATATTGACAATTCTGGATCCAAATGGATGAACCGTGTTTGAATCCAGCCACTGTAAAGTACAGATAAACACACAAATATTAAGTTGCATAACAATGGCAAAAATATAAATTATTAAACTATATTCTGTTGCTTTCATTTGATCATCTATGTGGCCATAAAGTTTTTTTTTTAGTTATTCCTGTAGCCAAACAGAATGGGAGTTTGGTCTCATTCAACAGCTACACAACAGCCATTTTTTCAGCCATTTTCCCTAACCTGACATAGGTTGACAGCCAGTAATATTAGTGATTGACAGCAGAACAATAACCCGCGACGCAAGCTCTTATGTCACATGTATGTCAGTGACATGAAAGGCAGCTAATTGTGGACTGTTGTTCTGTTAATGCAGCACTTACCAACTGAACACACTCTAAACATTCAGTCATGACCCTTGAAAATTGCAGGTAATCACTTTGGTTATAGAATGTGGTTGTCACTTGCTTTCATAACGAACTTTATATGAGCGGAACCATATTTAGCTCTTCAAACAGTACTGACAAGTGTATCGTGCTGTTATGTTAATGTAGCCAAAGGCCCATAGCATACCTAAGTGAATGCTAACGCTTTTCCCTATGCAAGTTCATGCAACTGTTTGCTGAAATGTGTCATAATGCAATTCCGAATGTAATGCAATTCTCAGCATTACCATAATAGGTGCTATAGTGGGTTTTAATTCAGTTTGCGTTGTTGAATCAACTACGGTAATGGTGGCGTACTTGAGAGTCTTATAAACATGCACTCAGTGTTGTTGTTAACGCATTACAAGTAACACATAATCAGATTACTCTTACATTTAGAGTTACTTTTTCAAATGAGGCTTATTAATTTCACTTTTGTTGTGAAAGTTGCAAAAAATATAACTTTGGGATTTTTTGATATTAGAAAACAAATAAGCAAGCAAGCCCACCCAGCTGACAAGAAGTAACGCAAAAGTACTCTTGCTTACCAAGGCTGCATTTATTTGATAATTATTGCAATTCAAATAAACTGTGTTCTATTTGAATATGTTTTAAAATGTAATTTATTCCTGTGATGGCATATCAGAATTGTCATCATTATTGCACACATGATCCTTCAGGATTCATTCCAATGTGCTTATTTGATGCTTAAGAAATATTTATTTTTATTACCAATGTTGTGCTGCTTATTTATGACCCTGAGTCGACAATGTTTCTGGCCTAAGTGTCCAGGGGGGTGAGATGAGCTCGGTCCATATGGGATCTTTGAACCCAGTCTTTTATTACAGTAATTAATGAGGAACGTGACTCATTACTGGCGTTTTATTAACCTCCCACCATGAGCTCCCAACAGTGGGCCGCTGAAGCAATAAACTGGCCAAATAACCAAATTAGAGTATCAAAATGTGTTGTCATCCCTGTTCGCTGCCCTTTAGATAAGACTGGCCTGACTCCAGGATGGTTTTCCACAGAGAGTCCACATGCACCATCTACTCCAATATAACACATTCAGACCCCTGCTGGGATGAAAATGAACTTATTCAATCGATTACAAAAAAAAACAATTTTTGTTTTAATAATCTGTCTGTTGCCTGCAAAATAAAAGTTTTTTAAATTATTTAAATACAATTATTAATAACATTATTTATTCTTGTTTTATTGAAGCCCAGTAAATGAATGACCAATTTTAAATTCATGATACATTTGATAAACATTCAAATATTAGATGTCTAGATATTATACAATATCAAACACTACTTTAAAACAACATGGCAAAAGTGCTAAACTGCACATAACTATACATTTTTTTAATAGATTTTTAATTACTAATTATTAGGTAATACATAGTTTGCTTTATCTTTATCTGAAATGCAAGACCATAACAAATGTAATTTATAAATAATGTATACATATATAATATCTTAATATAATAGTTTTAAGCATATATAATTGCATATTTAAATATATAAAATACATATTACGTATCTATTATGTTTTATAAATAATTGTATCATTTTATTTCTATGTTATATAAATATATATATTTAAAAAATAGGTTACACTTTATTTTAAGGTGTCCTTGTTACAGTGTAATTATACATTTAAGTAGTGAGTAATATTAATTAACTACATGCAATTACTATATGATTAGGGTTTGGTTTAGAGTTACTTGCATGTAATTTTGCATTATTTATTGTTATTATAATAGTAAGTATATGTAACGTTTAACAAGGACACCTTTTAAAGTGTTATCAAAAAATACATATATAAATATTACACATATATTACACAAACTATACAATAATACATATATTATGTACATATATACATAGATCGATTTTAGCATTTAAAACTGCAGAACCCTCTGTGATGGTGATAGAGTAATTGATGCCCTCGACACATGAAACGCACTCGGCAAAAGCAGAAGATTACCTAATCATCGCCATTACAGGATTTATCAAACAGCACCTGGATTACAACGAGCGCTGCTTTCTCATATCCTTTCAGCTGTGTGGTGAAATGGGGAAAAGCCATTACAGCAAACCTGCGCGTGTATGCTCAATAATAATCCATACGTGGGAATGGGAGAGGACTTCAAATAGCAGCCGTAGCTCAGCCAAAATTGCCAGTAGACTCTGAAAAAAAGCTATTAATTTCTTCAGTCCTGGATCCCCCTATGTGGCATTTACACTCATTGGTTTCCCCAAAGGTATTTGACTTGGTAGCTGCAGTATCCATTTCAGATGGCCTACGCGGGGAAAGACAGCAAACGCAAGACGGTTGCCACTTGAGGCTGGCTTTACTTGACCTTTCATGTTGTGTTAGGAGTGGAGAGGCTCTCAGAGACCGAATAAAACACCTGTCAGACATGATCAGTTTGTCTAGGTGAAAGCACCTTCCACACGTGATTCTGCTGTGCAGGAGAGCAACAGATGTGTCTCTCTTCTGCTGATTTGCTGAGAAAGATGTTGTCTCTTAATAGGAAAAAGAAAAAAAAAATTCAGAGAGAAAAAAAAGAGAGGATTGAGAGGATGCTGGAAAATTTGAGGTTAGGTGTGTTTGCATGCATGTATATTGCAGGCAAGCTGTGTGACTTCATAATTCACAATATTTTGGTTTGTGTGGAGTAGTGCTAGGTGATATGCATAAGATATTTATTCATTCATTCATTTATTATATATATATATATATATATATATATATATATATATACATTACATATCCAAATATTTATCTTATATATTCCACATTTGCCAAATTATTCACCGCATGATATATGATTTTTGTCATATCACTCAGTCGTACGTAAAGATTTCTCTTATTTCTCTCTTTCGGCTAAATTTATTCTCCGAAGGTGCCATTTTTTTAATCTAGCCAGAACACGGGCGAAATAATTAAGTACATGAAGTACTTCAATAGGTCTGTAGCAGAGGGGCCGATATACTCCAGGAAGCACATCATGAGATAACACGGTAGGCAGTAAGAAAAAGAGAGAGAAACAGAGGAGTGCAGACGTGTTAA
Organism: Sinocyclocheilus grahami; assembly: GCF_001515645.1. Lineage (NCBI taxonomy): Eukaryota > Metazoa > Chordata > Actinopteri > Cypriniformes > Cyprinidae > Sinocyclocheilus > Sinocyclocheilus grahami. The sequence goes on from NW_015505351.1 coordinate 19,027, forward strand.
AACAAAGAGGGTACAGACAGAGGGGGACACATGGAAGTGAAAAAGAGGCGAGCTGAGGAGTGAACTGACCACATAAGTAATGACACACAGAGCAGAGTGCAGCTCCTCTGACAGCTGATAAAGGCGGCTGAGCTTTAGAATACCTAATCATTGGCCACGCACAACACAGCTCCTCTAAAATGTGTGCTTGGATGCATCTGCTGGCCCGAAGTCAAACGGCTCAAAATGTTAAAATAAACATGATTTAGAGCACCTCTTTGCTCACTCTGGCTGTCAGACAAGCATGGATAGGGCAAATGGGCTGAAAGAGCTAAAGCACTAATGTACTAACACCACCACAATGAACAAAAAGCTCTAAGCTTGCTTTTACTACGGTTGGGGAAAGAAAATGTGATACAAAAGTTTTATGTTTTATGCAACTTTGTTTTCTAGATTCTGGGACTTTCTAAGCCTAATTAACTAATTAAAAAAGTGTGAACGATAAGGAAATAACACATGTTATTGTCATAAAACTGAATGCTTCTGCAGTGAGAAGTAGTAGTGCTAAGAATTGTTTTCCTTGTTTAAAAAAGGTTTCTTCAGTACACTGTTAACAAGCAATCTGTTTTACATTTAAATTAGGAATATTTAATCAATGAATCACCATCACCTCTCGTGTTTGAAGTGTTAAACTAATTACCTGTGAATTATCTACCTTGTAATGCTTTTAGCTTTCCGTGCTTTTAGCACTATTAACATACTTTGCAGACTGACAGCTTGACTGTATAAACACACTGGGTTTTATAACAAAGAAAAAAGTTATTATCCATAAAGAGATTTGCTAGATTTTTATCTTTGAAAGAAAAAATAAATAAATAAATCTGAATTTCTTTAATGTAGCTTCTTTAATGAGTCCAATCAAAATCTTATGCAACTAACCACATGCAAAACACATTTATTTATATTACATAAGGCTTATAACCCAGCAAAATTATATTTCTTGAACAACCAATTGGCGCTGCCGTGATGACTTCATAATGTAGTTTGTCTATAATGCAGATCACATTTAAAGTCATATAAAAGCTAGAACCATATAAAATATATAAAAATAAAATCAACTTAATTGTTTAAAATGCCATTTAAATGTGAGTTCAAGTTCAATATGCTGTTGTTGTTTGCTACACAAATACACTCTTAAAATAAGGGTCTTTATTGGCATCTATGGTTTCATGAAGAACCATGAAGCTTTCTAACATCCATGGAACCTTCCACAAATTATTCTTTATTGTTAAAAAATGGTTGTTTTAAGAACTGTCCACTGAAAGGTTCTTTGGGGAACCTAAAATGGTTCTTCTATGGCATTGCTGCAAAAAAAATATATATATATATTTGTGTATCTATCAATATTTGTGTAGAAGAAGACATTCCAGAAGAAGATCTATGCCATTTGCCTTGCACAGAAGAAAGGGAAACATTGTGGCTTGATTGTGATTGTGCCTTTATCAGTTAAAATGTTGTCCAAAAAGAGTGTATGTCTTTCCATTTTATAAAACCATAAAGCAACATGAATGTAAAACAGACTGGCGACTATAGGCATCTGAATCATAGGAAAAAAAGGTGGATATAGAAAGAAATTGAAATAAATACTTGCTCTTGCTCTACTTGCAACAAATTTCTGCTCCACTCATCATCTCAACTGTGAAGCAAGGTGAAATGACTATATTGGTACAGGAAGGTTTTTTTTTTTCTGGCAGAAGCTTTCTATCATTGAGGAACAAATGAATTCCAAAGTGTATCAGAAAAATGTACAGCGGAATATTAAAGCACCTGTCTGTGATGTAAAACTTCAAAGCTGAGTCAAGCAACACGGCAATAACTCAGTATAAAGAAGTATGCCGCCAACAGAGTGACTCAAACAGAGGAAATTTCCTGACATCAATCCTGCCCAAAGCTGTTGCGGTACCAGAAGCAGACCAGACCAGCAAGATGTCCAAACAAACGTAACGGCTGAGATTAATACCAAAAATGGAGGTTCAAATAGGTCCTTTTGGGCTATTGGTTAATGTTAACAAACATTGTTTTAGGATTGTTTAACTTACACTCTTACACTTTTTCTTTTATTCTGGTAACTCTCACTTTTCATTAACTCTCAATAAATAAAATTAAGTTCTGTCCTACCCACTTCATTGAGTAACCCATTTCACTCGTAAACACATCACATTATTGGAGTAAAATAGGTTATGAATGCAACTTCATGCAAAAAAACAACAACAAAAAAACTGTGCAATATTCAAGTAAAACATAATTTCACTTTGTTGAGAGTTGGCTGAAAATAAATCAAGTTTTCAATACATCAACCAAATCTGAAGCTAATAGAAATGCTGATTTAAGGTTGTATGCCCCATGGCCATAATTTCATGTTTTTAAAGAAGTATTTATCACATAAGCCGGGTGGCGATATCCTAGTGCTCAAGGCTCTGCGCTGGCGCTGCAAATATTGCAGGTGCAATCGTAGATAGGGGTGACCCGTGAACTGAGTTACTAAAAACCCATCACCACTTTGCCCTTGAGCCAGACAAAGTTTAGCACAAAAATAAGACTTTTGTATTATTTACATTTTACACTTGCATTTTGTTGCATACACGTTCACACTCACTCACAAATTATCCCTTAATCATCTCATTTATCTATATTACGTTTCACTTCAAAAACTAATTTTTGGTGGTAATTAAAAAGTAATGACAACAGCAACTTGTTTGTATGATTGTGAGCCAAAAAAATGATTCTTATTCAGAACTGTGTCCATTTTTTTAAACTACTGGAACCAGAATGGTTGTAACGGCATTTAAATATGGATTTTAATGCCAAGTACTCATACAGCAAGACCCAAACTGTCCAATTCACCAAAATGAGAAAGTCATTTTTAACGAATTACATTAAAAAACCTGCTTGAGTCAGTTAATGACTCACTCAGTAGAGCAGTTATTGGTTTATTCACTAAACTGCAACAAATGAGCCATTTTTAATGTCTATCAAGAATCAGTCTCATACTGATGATTCTGTTTGAATCAGTTTAAGGAGTCACTCCCTCACCAAATAGGTTCTTGACTGATTCTTATTCAGAACTGTGTCCATTTTTTTAAACTACTGGAACCAGAATGGTTGTATGGTTTTAAATATGGATTTTAATGCCAAGTACTCATACAGCAAGACCCAAACTGTCCAATTCACCAAAATGAGAAAGTCATTTTTAACGAATTACATTAAAAAACCTGCTTGAGTCAGTTAATGACTCACTCAGTAGAGCAGTTATTGGTTTATTCACTAAACTGCAACAAATGAGCCATTTTTAATGTCTATCAAGAATCAGTCTCATACTGATGATTCTGTTTGAATCAGTTTAAGGAGTCACTCCCTCACCAAATAGGTTCTTGACATATTTATTGAACCAGAAGTCATTATTTCCGACATGTCCAACTCAAAATGAACTAAAACGAGTCAAATTTCTCATGAGACTAAGTAAGTGATAGAAAAGACTAAAAGAATCAAAACACTGTAGGATCAGAAATGAAACAATCCCTATTGCTAGAAGCGTGTGCAATGCAAAGCCATTTGGTCTGTCAAGTAATAGAGATGTTCTTCAAGAACAGAAATGCAAAATACATTTCAGTCAAACTACATACCAGTGCCAGTTAAATTCTCGGGCTGGAGCTACAATATACGAGGAGACTTAATGTAACTACTCAACGTAAGACACAGCTGGAAAAGCACAGGATAAGGAACCGCTCACCGGATCTGTGAGCTCCAGGATGCTGGCGCGGTACGTGAGAGGTTTGCAGTCACGGGTGTTGTCTACCAGGCTGCAAGGCAGAAACATTGGGCCCAGGTCATCCCCGTCCAACACATCCACCGTGAGCGTGGTGGTGGCGGTGAGCCGGTCCTTTGGGTTTGGAGCTCGGTCCTGAAGGGAAACACAAACTTTGGACTTAGGGATGGAGTTTGAATCCAACAAGATTCCAAACTTACACAGTAGCCAATAAGACATTTTACTGACAGCCAGGAGAAAACTGTACATCTCACTTACTCTTCCAACCTCCTGACTTCAAGTCCTCCATTTTTTGTGGTTAATTATCTTTGTTTTACTTGGAGTGAAGTTGATTGCAAAAGGCATTTCATGTTGACATCAAATCCAAGATAATGAAAGGTGTGGTCACATTAGCAAAAGATTGATTAATTTTTGCAGGCAAATAAGGTCCATTAACTAATGTCAAAAGTGTAGAGATGTATCACAGCTCACACATACAATAAGTCCCTTTCAAATCAAGCAGCTTTCTTTTGGTCAAGGCGGTGAATTCATGTGATCAACTGGAACCTTCTGCAAAATATGTGTGGGGAAAACTTTCACCCTCAAACAAAATTCCCAGTTGTGTGGATTCCTATTGAAATGACTGGATTTCATTGATGAAAATTAGCCAACAACAGTAAATGTGGCCACACCTTAAGACATCAATTATACTTCAATTATCATAAAAATAGTTCCACTTTATTCCAAGTCTTATAAAGCCTTTACCTGAGGAACTTACTGAAATCCAACCAACTAAGTCCAACCAATGACATCTAGCCTCAATTAATGGCAAACACATGGCATGATGTGTTTAAAGGCATTGTTTCTGAATTGAACACAACACCAAATGAGATTTGAGAGATTTGGAGGAGATTTCCAGTGAATAAAAGCTTCAATGTCAGACTGTTCCTCACACAAAGTTCTCATACAACTTCATAAGAAGTCCTTTCAGTTGTATAAACTACTTTTTTAGATCTTTTTTGAAACATTTTTGAGTTTGGCAGAGAAAATTACCATTTACTTTTGTTTTATGGTCAAAAGAAGCTTGGACACTCTGTCTAACATCTCAGTTTGTGTTACACAGAAGAAAGAACAAGACATGCAGGGTTGGAACGACATGTGGTTGAGTAAATCTTTCATTCTTTTATCTACTGTATCTCTCCTACTGTTTCTCCTCCTCCCGCACAGACTTACGTTGGCCTGAACGATGACCAGGTAGCGTGTGATCTCTTCATAATTCAGCCTCTCTCTCAGAACCACTGATCCAGACAGGGTGAGAGGGATGTCGAATGTCCTGTTTGTGCTCTGTGGAGAAGAAAAGGATAGGTCAAAAGGGTTTCCCTCTTAAAACACACACATGCACACAAAGGCTCACACACTCCCAGCCTCATGAGATATTCATCATCTATCTGCTTCAGTAAGAAGAGAATGCTGATGGGACAAAACTGCTCGACTTTCAAAACCTCACCCTTTTTAGCAATACAGGTGGAGATGTAAGACTTTAATTAAAAGGGACATGGAGACAGGAGGCTCCTTGCTCTTTTGAAATCTAAAGTGTTTGATGTGTAAATGGTGTAAAACCTTAATTAAGAAGTGAACATACAGTAGTAGTCTTGCATAGCCAGAGCACTGAATACCAGCATAAAGTCTTGTACAAATTGCAGGTTATTCCGGCCAAGAATCACTCACTTAAACTCAGTTATCTTCAGAATATAGCAGACCAAGTGAACCTAGGTGTATGACTTTCATTATTTTGTACGGTGTGGTGATTTTTTTGTTAAATTCATGTGTTTTATAATGTTACTTAAAAAATGTGGTTTGAAGTGTTTAGCTCCTCTCACTCCACTTATGGTAATAATGCTGCTCATTAAGAAGCAGTATGAAAATGTCACCAATTTGCATGCGTAATACCACCATATTAATTTAAATGATTCGCTGAAGTCATTTTATTTGCATTTCACGACAAGCATATTCTCTGCTATATTTTATTTGGTGCATTTATTGCTGTTTTGTCAGAATACTTTCATGTTGCTGAACTGTGCTATATAATTATTGGCGATAATCAATTATGCACAATAATGTATTCACAAAGGTTTAGGTTTTGTGAAGTAAATCAGCTGAAAAGCACCAGTCGGAAACTCTCTGTACTCCATTTTGCAGACCAAGACCATATTAAAAATGTATAAAGAAAAAGAAAATAATACAAATATGTGATATTGTAGATGCATAAACCTGAAGAGAAACATAAAACTACTGATGTCAATAAAATAAAACTGTAAAATCACAAAAAATATAAATAAAATAAAACAATACAATTGTGATTAATCTTATGATAAACTATATCTGACCAATTGTTATAAATTAGAAAAATTGGCTTATACTTTATTTTAAGGTGTCTTTGTTACATTGTAATTACACAAATAAGTACCGAGTAATTGTTTTAGTTGCTTGTAATTATGCATAATTTACTGTTATTTTCATTGTAAATACTGTACATGCATAAAAAGGACACTGTAAAAATAAAATCTTACCGACAATTGTATTAAGAATGACTTATATTTAGAATATTACCACAGGCTACTACTAATTATTTGTATTATTATTGTATTTTTTATAACAATGCATATTGTTACATATACGCATGTTATTACTCAAATTATTTTTTAAAACGTTAGTTAATCAAAACAGGAGTCTTTTACATGTAGTCTTTTTAAGATTTTTTATATACATATGTATTTATGTGTTTTTTTTTTTTTTACATAATGCTCTATGTCTCTCTCATACACACACACACACACACACACACACACACACACAAATAGAGAACAATTGCACCTCTATTAGCATATGTTCCACTACAAGTGCCATATTGCGTGAGAGAGGAAGTAACATAACTACATTCTTTATCAGAAGAGTTATGGTAGCTCAGTTGCTTTCAAAACAATGAGCTAGAGCTACATTGCTATTTTATTGTCATAAAAGCAGACTGTTGATGATTAGCCAACAAAAGCATTTTTTTCAGCATAGTGAAGCCTCCTCCACTTACATTCATTCATAAGAACACCTCTGGCCTCCTTCCCTGATGTACATTCCATTGCCTTTTTTTTTAGCTAACCTTAGAGGCTTGCCTTCAAGCAGCTTTGGAAGGGTACAATGGAGCTAAAGGCACACCTTAAAGGGATTTTTTTTATCGCAAAAATGAAAATTCTGTCCGCATTTACTCAACTCATGTGGTACCAAACCCATAAGACTTTCATTCAACTTTGAAACACAAATTATACAGATACAGATAATGAAACCAAAAGGTTTTTGTCCCTCCACTGAAAGTCCAAGCAACCACAGCTTCCAAAAAAGGTCATAAAGGCACTGAGCAGTTTAATCCAAGCATTGCTTTACAGTATATCATGAACAGATTTAATTAAGAGGATTATTTTACTTCAAAATTAAGTTTTTATGATCAATACTCTTACATATAATCTCAGAAAAAAAGGTACAAAAGTTACAGTTACTGGGGCGGTATTCTTTTGAAAGGTACACCTTTGTTTCTTATTTACCCTTAAATGGTGCATATACCTTACAGGTACATACAGGCCTTGGTTGCAAAGGTGAGGATTTGGAGATGAATTTTTGGAAACATTCCAGGATTTTTTTTTTTATTATTATTTTTTTTTTTCCGGAACATTTTGGAAAATTTCGGAAACTTTTACATTGCAAAAAGTGGTATTATCAATAAATGATGACAACATACAGTATGTTTTTTTACATTACTTAAACTCATCAAAATAAGTGCAGCAATTTTCAACTTGTGTATTTTAAATCAGTTTAATGTATTCTAAGTTAAAATGACTTCAGTGACAGCTGTTGTACATTTTTTTAGTTTTGTGAAAGTGTAGACTGCATCAAACATGGTTTGTTTCAATCCAGAAAGTTTCAATCCAGTAAATGTTCATCTTGAAATGATACCAACTATGCAAAACTTATTCCACATGTTTACTTTGTAAAAAACAAAGATTTCAAAGCAAAAAGACATTGAAGTTAGGGCTGTGCGATTAATTGAAATCGTCATAAAATCGCGATTTGAGCGTGTGCGATTTCTAAATCGCTTTATAGCACGATTTTCGTGCCCCCGACCTCCCGCAGTATGCTATCCGAACCAATCAGAATGCAGCGCGCCTAAATGGAGCACGAGAATAGAACAGACCGGGCGGGCATACAAATGTAATGCCAGGTTCACACACTCCGTCTGTGGTGCGTATTTTGTCCGCGCCCATGTTAACAGATCAGAGCGTTCACATTGCACGCGTTTGCAGTCCGGCAGTGCGCTCCAGGAGCGGTGCGTCTGCAGCAGTCATGCTGCGATCGTTTCCGCACGGAGTCTATTTCTGCTGTGCTGCACGCGTTGAAAGTAACAGCGCATTATTCGCGGTAAAAAATAACATGGATTGGCACGGAAATATTGTAATTACACCATAAATGCATACAATTAAAGTCTACTGTTTCACAGTCAACACATGGCTTTTTGGCTAGATTTAAAACAAGGAAAAGTGCACTTTTAGATAAACAAGGCAATAATAGATGGCACTCGTGGTGGTAGTTAACTAGTTCAACATCTGAGGCAACGCCACAAAGAGCTCTATGACCAATGCATGGCAAAAAAAAATTAAAAATGGAGAAATTTTTTTCTGCCATATGTCTATTCTAGAGACATTTTGTTACACATTTACTTAGTGATTATTTTGCCTTATGTCTGTTCTAGAGACATGTTACAGCTTTTTGATAAAGCTCTAATTGGTTTTCTTTTGGAAATATGTTTCAAATTCACACTGAATGCATTTATGACTGTAAAGCATGTCTGTGTGTGTCAAAATCGTGATTAAAATCGAAATCGCAAAATTGATCAACGAAATCGCAATAGGCTTTTTTTGTCCATATCGCACAGCCCTAATTCAAGTAGACATTTTTTACAATGATACTACAAGGCCTTTTACTTATTAAAACAGTATAATCTACTGTATCCATTGGATGATGAAAGACGTAGTACATTGTGCACAAAGGTTTTTTCAGCAAAGAAATGTATCATACTGATCATTTAGAGGTTTTAGAAAATCATGTTTCAAATATGATACTATAGGCTTTACAGGACTGAAATAGTGATGACTCATCTTATCCAATCAAATGATCTCTTGAATGAGATCGTCCTTTCCGCTCTCACTAGCAATAGCAAGCAGCAAATCATGCTTCTTGGCACTGACGTAAATAAAAGGCTACAAGCAAATACAGTCACGAAATCGCAATAGGCTTTTTTTGTCCATATCGCACAGCCCTGATTCAAGTAGACATTTTTTACAATGATACTACAAGGCCTTTTACTTATTAAAACAGTATAATCTACTGTATCCATTGGATGATGAAAGACATGTAGTACATTGTGCACAAAGGTTTTTTCAGCAAAGAAATGTATCATACTGATCATTTAGAGGCTTTAGAAAATCATGTTTCAAATATGATACTATAGGCTATACAGGACTGAAATAGTGATGACTCATCTTATCCAATCAAACGATCTCTTGAATGAGATCGTCCTTTCCGCTCTCACTAGCAATAGCAAGCAGCAAATCATACTTCTTGGCACTGACGTAAATAAAAGGCTACAAGCAAATACAGTCATGACTAAAATGGTAAACAACAGCCTTCAGCTTGACAGTATTCACACTATAGCACAGCATCTTGTAGCTTACTGTTTAAGACATCCGATCAATCTCAATAGCTGTAGGGCAAAAGAACATTAAGTTAGTGACACTGATCAATGGAAAGTTAATCTGAACTTCTCCTCGCTATAACTTCACGGCATCTACAGCCACTCAGTGAACACACACAACCCTTTAGCCATTTAGACCGGCTTGCAATTCAATCCACACGTCCATCAAATGCTTTTTCCCAAACATTATTATTTACTCTCTTAAACTCAGCAGGCTGCTTCAGCACTCGGCGGACTTATATAGTGCACTCTGCAGTGCTTGTTGACTGATGGACTGAGCTGTGTTAGTCCCCCTTATCTGTGCGTCAGTCAGACGTTTCAAACTCCGGTTGAAATCGATAGTGGGCAATACAGCCTGCCGTTTTTTGAGGCCACTCGAGAGGAGGCTGCCTGCCACTGAAGCTGCCTCCTAATGAGGGAAATCTCTACTGACAGCTCTCCAGGGAGCAACTCTCAATTAGCTGAAAGCCACACATTTTTCATGCAGTCGATCCAAAATGAGAAGATCTCTGGAGACCGAGGCAGCATTCCTACAGACCCTCTATGACACTACGTGTTGAATGTTCTCGGAAGCTAATCTATATATATATTACGGCTGTCAATCGATTAACATTTTTAATCTGATTAATCACATACTTTTTCTGTGATTAATCGCGATTAATCGCACACTTCATGAAATTAAGCATAGACCATTTATCTTGTTTCAAATGTTTATTTTGTCATCATTTGCTATCCAGTAAACCAAAAGATTGAAGGGTGATTCTCAAAAATTTATATTTTCTGAAAGCTTTTTTCAAGATAAATTCTGATGACTTTCCAAAAAAGGACACTTAGAAACTCCAAAGGGACACCAAAGAACCAAATGATATAAGGAGCCCATATAAGCGTATAAGAAAAAAAAAATCTGAATTTTATAGTATGTGTACAGTGCAACAACAAAGAGCTTTTTTACATTTTACAGAAGCCAAGTTGCGATATCGAACAGGACCACATGTTGATGCCAAAAAAACCTAAACCAACCACCTGCTGACTGCATATATCTACTACAGTACACAGATCCATTCAGCATAACTAAACACAGCAACATAAACATGACAAATCAAAACATTATTGTGAATGTTTGTGGAAACAACGTGAATGTATGTGGAAATGTCTGTGCATAAATACAATGTACAATCAGTGCGTCAAGAGCACTCATACACACATTATTATAACGGACGCGTGCTTATTGTACTGTACGACTCCTCTACGCCACCGCAATCGTATTTACCTTGATTGCAGTCTTCATCCATCAAAACTTTACTAATGAGACTGGTTATCCAGTCGAGAAAACGTAGTTTGCATCTCATCTGGCCATACAGCGGTGGGATGTGTTGACAATCCGTTCAGTCTGTACTTCACACAAGCACGTGACATGTGAGGACTCGCGCTCTTCAGAGACAATCACAGAATATGACAGAGCTCGTGTTTTAAAGCGAAACATACTGGAATGAATAATTCACTGAAAACGCAACGCGAGTCTCTGTTCTCTCTGCAATCTCTGATGTAATCAGCCTGGTTTCCTTTATATTGGCGCTGTTTTGGACGGATTGTTTGAATGCATTCGCTTACTTGGATCATTGGACTGAAAACTTTCCTGGAGTTTAGCGGCTTAAAATTATCTAATCGCAAACAGAGAAGCAAAATTGGGTTAAAAGGTTAGAATAGAAATTGTGCTTAATTGCGTTAAATTATTTTAACGCGTTAAGGACTGTAAAATGAATCGCATGCGTTAACGATGACAGCCCTAATATATATAT
>NW_015505351.1:30515-49287 GCF_001515645.1 Sinocyclocheilus grahami
TATATATATATATATATATATATATATATATATATATATATATATATATATATACCTAATATACACGTTTCAGACAGCTCATACAAACCCAATAAGAAATCTCACCTCTATTACTGTACAAAAAGGACTTACTCATATAGACAGTAAGTATAGACTCATATATTTCTCATATAGATAGTACAATTTTTTTACAAAATAATGTAGTACTTTACATTACCGGTCAAAAAATTGGAGGAAAAAAAAAACTTTAAAAAAGTATATTATGCTCACCAATACTGCATTTACTTCATTTACAAAAAATAAAAAAGTGTTGGCAATTGTTATTGGAATAATTCATAAATATCGATATCATTAATTACAATATATTAATATATAAATCATAATTATTATTCTTATTAATATAAATGTTAAACACAATTAGTTCTGTTTAATATTTTGATAGAAAACATTTTGAATTATTTGATTAATATGAAGTTCAAAAGAACAGTGTTCATTTGATATAGAAATATTTCGTAACATTAGAAATGTTTTTACTGTAAAATGAGTATTGATTTATTTTCTTAAAAAAAGAAAATCCTTCTTACACCACACTTTTGAATGGTACTGTATCAAATTTTCCACCACAAAAATATTAAGATACATTAAAATGCAAAGAAATGGAATGACTAATTATTAATTAATTATTACTAGAAACAGAAACGGAATTACTAATTATTTGGATCAGTATTCTAAGGTGAATAACATGATAATTCTCTAGTAATGACTGAAATCATTCTAAGCTTTTGAGGGTTTTGTAAAGTATTGGATAGTAATTATTCAGTGTTACTACATCCTTCTAAAGGAATTACTATTTTTTTAGATCAGTATTCTAAAGTGAAGATAGTGATAACTCCCTAGTAATTACTGAAGTCATTGAAAACTTTTGAGGTTTTTGGTTAGTAATTAATTTTGCTAGATTTGGTAACACTTAAATCATTACTAGTGGGTCACCATGAACTTCACTTTAGAATACTGATCCAAATAATTAGTAATTTCTTCAGAAGGATGCAGTAACACATGAGTCATTACTATCCAAAGCCTTACATATATCTCAAACGCTTACAATGACCTCAGCCAATATTAGGGAGTTGTCATGCTTTTCACTTTAGAATACTGATCCAAATAATTAGTAATTTCTTCAGAAGGATGCAGTAACACATGAGTCATTACTATCCAAAGCCTTACATATATCTCAAACGCTTACAATGACCTCAGCCAATATTAGGGAGTTGTCATGCTTTTCACTTTAGAATACTGATCCAAATAATTAGTAATTTCTTCAGAAGGATGCAGTAACACATGAGTCATTACTATCCAAAGCCTTACATATATCTCAAACGCTTACAATGACCTCAGCCAATATTAGGGAGTTGTCATGCTTTTCACTTTAGAATACTGATCCAAATAATTAGTAATTTCTTCAGAAGGATGCAGTAACACATGAGTCATTACTATCCAAAGCCTTACATATATCTCAAACGCTTACAATGACCTCAGCCAATATTAGGGAGTTGTCATGCTTTTCACTTTAGAATACTGATCCAAATAATTAGTAATTTCTTCAGAAGGATGCAGTAACACATGAGTCATTACTATCCAAAGCCTTACATATATCTCAAACGCTTACAATGACCTCAGCCAATATTAGGGAGTTGTCATGCTTTTCACTTTAGAATACTGATCCAAGTAATTAGTAGTTCCTTTAGAAGGATTTGGTAATACTTGAGTCATTACTAGTGGATTATCATGATCTTCTCTTTAGAATTAATTATACATTATGCATCATTCACATTAATTATGAACCTGTATAGAGTAGTTCTTAGTAGTTCTCCAGAATATATGAAAGAATATATGGACTTTAACTTCTGTGAATTGGGAAGCAAAAATAGAGGGGCAGAATATTTATTCAGTGAGCTACAGCACTCCTGGAGTAATTACACAGCAGTCAAAGACAGAGAAACGTTAACAGCTAAATGCTTCAGCTCCAAAGCCCACAACTGCAATTCATTTACCGCAAAATAACCCCCGTCGTGGGTAAACCATCACACTGACACAATCCACTGATTGAATTTCCAATTACAGCTGGCAAGTGTTCAGTTTTAGCTAAAGCAACTCACTCCTGCAAACTTCTAATAACGTGTGCTCCAGAATGTTGGTGACGTAGATGCTCTCCAGAAACTGTAGAAAAGTAACTCATGAAAAAGTCATTACAACTACAGAAGAAGAACAAAAGAGGCCCTGCTAAATAGAAACTCACCTCATTAATCGCTACATAGTAGCGCGGCTGCTGAAAGCGTGGGGTGTTGTCGTTTCGATCTCGTACGACTATCCGCACCTCGTGTAGGATCACCGTGCCAACAAGCTCATTAGTACACTGAACCTGCACCACAATGGACTGAATGTAGGAGGGAGGCTGAAAGACAAAAATAAAAGAGACAAATCGAGAAAGTTAATTTGCATGGTGTGCATTCAGCAGACCAACCGGAAAATGACCATTTGCTTGCATTCTATTATGAAGCCCATTACAAAGTGCATGCTGTGAACAACAGATTTTGAAGCAAAAGAGAGGAACTTTTTTGTTTTATCATAGTTCTGATTGAACCAAAAGACCTCTTTTGGACAGAGAGGGTCCAAAAGTCTGAGACCACCAGTGGATTTTTTATTTTTTTTTCATTACTAGTTATATTACTAGTTATATTATCAGCAAAGCAATTTTAAGATTTAAAAAAATACTTAACAGGTTCGTGTTTTATTTCCATGTTTAAAGGAATTGTTCACCTGAGAATTAAAGGCAGATATAGCTCAATAATGGATCCTCTGCAGTGAATGGGTGCCGTCAGACATCACGATAATCAATTAATGTATTTTTGAAGCAAAAAGCTGCACGTTTTTAACGCCAAAGCATTGCTTCTGGCTAAAATACAAGTCCTCTATCCATAATATTGATTTCTACAGTGAAAAAGTGATCTCGTCTGAATTAGGAGAGAAATATGCACAGATCCAGCACCATTTACAAGTAAACATAGTCCAAAACTATATACATATTGGTGGATTTTGATGTGAGAAGACATTTTACTGGAAGAAGTGTTATTATTAGTGCTGTCAAACGATTAATCGCAATTAATCGCATCCAAAATAAAAGTTTGTTTACATAATTTATGTATGTGTGCTGTGTATATTTATTATGTATATATAAATACACACACATGCATGTATATATTTAAAAAAATATATGATTTCTGCACCACTTGCATGCAATGATTGTTTCAGACTTGTATAGCAAATAATTACATCTCGGTCCAGAAGTCGTCCGGTGCTGTTGAGATACAGGCGTTGCTTGACCGGGTCCAGAATGACCCAGTAGTCGTGGTTGTCCCGTAATGATAAAGAAATGGTCCTGTCAGGGTCTTCTGCTCTCCCATTTATCTGCATGTTCTCCACCAGAAGGGTTCCTGTGATAATAACATATAAAACATTTTTTATTTGCTCACTGTTTCATTTTCAAAAAAGCATTTGTTGCATTTCCCTAATCATTTCATTCTACTATTGATTAAAAATGCATGATTTACTTTTTATTGCCACATGGATGAAAATATAATTAGGCACTATTAGAATTATTTTTTTTTTAGTTTCAGTTTCAAGTTTCAGTTGTGGTTGTTCAGAAAGAAACAATAGAGGTAATTAGAGACCTGAAATTTAGAGCAGATCTGTGAACACTGTAATGTTTGCTGTTGCTGCTTGTCAGATTGAAAGATATGACCCCAGTGAGATATTGGGTAAAAGTCAAGTATGTCTTTCTGACACTGAAAATTGGGAGTACCTAATATAAAATCATTAGGAATTTCACTACATACAACTGAAAGAAATCTCAAATGAGAGAAATACATTACTCATAAAGTAATGAGATTAAACAGTACAAACTGAGACCTTTGCTTCTATCTCTCTCTCTCTTTATTTCTCATAAGAAACAGACCCAGTAATCTCACGTGTCTCTTCTGATGTTTTAGAATAGATCTCAACTTCTCAAACTCTGCTCAGATTTACTAAAACACTAAAAGTGAAGTCTGCAGAAGTCAGGGATCTCAGCATGAATTCGAACACCAAAGACCAAATGATCTGAACAATGATATCCACATTCATTTTATATCTCTACACTCTTGCTATTACCAGTGAAAAAGAGGAACACTTTAGCCAAATAAATAAAGTAGCTCCTATTGAAATAATATACTTTAAAAAGAACATACTTAAGTGGGAACTGAATGTAATGTTTTCGGGCACTTAATTGAACGTTAATTGCATGCATAATAGTTTACACTTATAGTAAACGCAGTTAGAGTGATTTTTATGTAATTTCATAATTACTTCTGCTGTTTTTGAAATATGGTTAAAGTGTATTTTTGGTCAACTAAACTTAGCATTAATGTAAACTAAATATACTTTAATGAAATTTCTATTAACACTACAGAAACTACAGATACTACAAAAACATCTACTTAAATATATTTGTAATTACACATTTCTAATTATAAAGTAAGTAAAGTTAAAGGGGTGGTTGACTGTTTTTGTTTTTTTCTAGGCTTGATTGTGTTTACGGGGTGACGTCTAAAAAAAAAAAATTCATTATTTTTTCACATAATTTACCATTATTCTACACAAACAATGGCGTCGTCAATATTGCTTATCAGTTTGAGCCCGATTGAGATGCAGAGGATATTAGTGAAGAGGATCACGCAGAACCTGTGCAAGCACAGCTCTTAATGGTATGTGTTTTGTTTGTTGTTGTCTCATATTTTAGATACGCTGTTATTTGTAAATGCTATTGCTTCTGTTAGCTTTTAATATACGGTTTTATCTTGATTAAAGCTTTAATACACTACGGCAACCACAAGCGCGTCCATGTATAATGCTTCTCGTGTATAAATGGAACAGTTCCTTGTTGGAGTTGAGCTGATGATCTGAATGAGAGAGAGAGAGAGAGAGAGAGATTCAGAGCATGTGCAGAGCAGGGGGATGCGAGGAACAGTATAAAGAACTGCTGCTTTAGAACATTGATTTTGAAACTTGCGAATCCATTAGAATCGTTAGAAGACATAATTGTGATTCATATATGAATGGATTTTTACATGCACCCCTAGTTTTCTCCTCCTCTTCTCTAAAGCAGCATGGTCTCACCCCCTTTACTGCATGTTCCTGGGGGCGGGGTTTATCTGGGTTGTAGTCCCTACGAGCCATTTTTGTAGGCATTAAACTGCCAGAATTTTATATCTCTGTTTGCATTGAACTTTCAGCGCCGCAACATTGCAGATATTGTTTATGCTCAAACAGCAACATTGCACACTAACTAACGTTAAAAATGTGAAATCGCAGTCAACCACCACTTTAAAACTTTAACTTTAAACATAATATCACATAACAAACTACAGTTTCTAAATTATAATTAGTACTTTACATGTGCTTTAGTATGTTAGTCAACAAATCAAAATAAGTGCATTTCTTCAAATCATGACAAGTTTATTAAGTTAAACTTTCAAATTAAAACTTTTAATTTGACATTATTACAAATCACTTTTTAAAAATGTACCTAAGTATATTAAGAAACAGTCATGAAAATATGCTCCCCCCCAACACTTTATTTAAAAGTGTCCTTGTTATAAGTTACATGTACTTACCATTATAATAACAATAAATTGTGCATAATTACATGCAAGTAACCCTAAACCAAACTCTAATCCTAACCCTAATCCTATAGTAATTACATGTAGTTAATTAATATTACTCGGTACTTAAATGTATAATTATACTGTAACAAGGACACCTTACAATAAGTATTTGGTAATTATTTGGTAAGTATAAGTATTTGGTGTAATGATATGTGTTTATGCGGTTTAAGGTTAAAAAACACATTATTTCCCACATACTGTACATTATTGTTTCTCCTCTATGCCCCGCCTTTCTGAAACACGTCGATTTTTACAAAGCTCATCGGTCTGAAAAGCGAGGTGTGCTCTGATTGGCCAGCTACCCAGTGCATTGTGATTGGCCAAATACCTCAAGCGTGTGACGGAAATGTTACGCCCCTACCATACTATGATGCCCTGTCCGGCCGGAGCGACGAGACAAAAACATTAAAACCCATTATAAACGAGGCATTTGTTGCATCCAATGGGGACATAATTACTGATTATAATGACTTATACTGTCTTTTTATGCGTTGCATCGCGCCACGTAAACAAAATTCGATGAAGGAGCGGCTAGAGTGAGCGTCTGGCGGGCTTGTGGCAACCACATGTGACAACCCCAGGCTGGACTCCGCTTCGTCCACGGTGAAAGCCGATCCGGCGATCCACAGCGCGAAGTTGATGTATTTCCTCAGCGACCAGCACGGATCAGCTCTAGGCATGACGAAGCGGATATCGTCCTCTTTTGGAAGGCCAAACAAAGTAGTTTCACTTTCACAACGAAACACACAGCGTCTCCACAACATGGCGGCAGCAACAATACTACAGCGAGAATAAAAGTTACGCCTTCTTTCTTTGCGTGAACATTTGGGCGGCGTTATGCAAATCTTCCCACATCGTGACATAGACATGTGGGGGCGTGTTAGAATGAGCCGTTTTAGGTAGGCGTGGTTGACTCTTAACTTTTATAAAGAATATATATTTGGATTTGAGACTTTAGACTTTGCAACTTTACAGATCTTCTTTATGCACCAAGAGCTTGTAACACTTTAAAGAGAAAGGAAAAATGTATATCACATCCTATGACCCCTTTAATATTGTATTATGCAAGTACAATTTATTAAAATATATACTTTTAAGATCTGCTGTACGATACAATTCCACATTCCATATAACTAAGCACACTTCTTTCTTACAATGTCATGAAATGCTTCATTGGTGTCTATTTTATTTCTGATAAAGAATTTTATGGGAAGCATCTAACATGAAATTGATCATTAAATGAGAACTCTCTCAAGCTACGAAATAGCGATCTCTCAGTAATAAAAGTGATCTGATATACATATCTAACTTACTCCAAAGAACACATCTAGCATCCAGGTGTTATGTGGGTTTAATGAGAGCTCTTCGACTGCAGCATGTGATTTAAAGCAGCTGACAGCATAAGAACAGACTGCATATGCAATCTGTTCACTGCACAGAGTACATCACACTCGCTTCAGCCTTTCATTTCAAACAGCTGTAGGACATTATTAATTCAAACAAAATCCTACAGGAATTCCCACACTTAGTTGTTGTTTAATATTGCTTGATATGCTTGGTTTGTATTGTACAAAATTGTAGACAATTTTTATGCAACTACAACACAGTCATAGTTTCCAAAGACATGTAACAGGGTCTACAAAGCTCAAACCTTGAGCAATGGAAAATAAACTAAAATGGCCTCATAAGTCATCTTGTTCCTGCTGCTAACATTTGGAAGGGTTTAATGTTGAATGAGCCAATGGATGCCTTCGATACATCTAGTTGTCAGGCATTAAAGTGAAGCAGGATAGTTAATCATATGAGCAGCCATCTCAGGAGAGTCATCCGCCCCAATGATTACTGAGCATAAAACAGCCAGGGAACACAAGTCCTTTTTAAAAGACCAAGTACATCTAGATGTGTGAACACTGTAACACTATAGAGCTAACATAATTTCCTTTCCTCATGCTGTGAGTTGCTTGGTGTACACTGGAAGACCTTTCATTCTACTTTTATTCTACACTATTAATAACATACTTAAATGCTGTCTTTTATGATGTTTCTAATTACTTGCAATAACCCAAAGTATAAATAACAATATGTTAATTTCAAGTTGTTCATGAACTTTATTAACATGTAACGTAATGCATAATTGGAGAAGAACTGTGAAGTCGACCCTCGTTGTTGTAAGCAAAGTACAAAGAAGACAAAGAAACTGTAACCTCTGCCTCTTTTAACTACGTGCAGAAAATAAATAAATAAATGTAACATTCTGCACATTCGGCACTGAAACTAATATATTACTAACAAAATAACAATGGATCTTATTTATGAAACATTACCTTTTTTGCCAAATGTATATGCAGTGTAAATGTACTAAATACAATAACTGTATGCAAGAATGATTTAAAATATAATTCACACAAGAATGCTGCTTATGTCTGCTCATTGTCAATCCATTGCCAATTTTTTCAGTAGCCCCTCACTGCAGAACAAAGATCCAGGGGGCGGGGTTGGGTCCACATCTAGGGGGTGGAGATGGTAGCTTTAGGGGTGGAGATGGGTGGGTTTAGGGATCAGGGGGTGGAGATGGGTAGGTTTAGGTATATATAAGGTGGCCGGACTTGGATCTGGATCCAACCTTGCCCCCTGGATCTTGTGTTCTGCAGTGAGGACCATCTCAATTTTTTTATAGAAATAATATAATAAAAGAATGAATGAACCAACGAACAAACAAACATTAATTTAAACATACAAATTATCCATACACTCAAGAATCTAAAATAGTTATTTTATTTCCTTTTCTTTTCTTTTCTTTTCTTGTCTTTTCTCAAGTTAATTTCAGCTCCAGTGGACCTACATCTTTTACAAAGTCTAAATTAATTAATTAATTAATTAATTAATTCTAAAAATATTATTTTCTTTATTAACTAACTTTTTAAAATTAATTTTAGCTCCTGGGTATGACTGTCTAAATGGGACAGTGGAAAAATACAAAAGAAAAATCACAGTTATACTAATACACTAGAAATGTGTTCATCTCCGGCGTGTTCTTATCTCCCTCTCAGCGCACACCTACAGCTCTTTCGCACTCTTCCAGGTTACTCATAAACGCTTCTCTTCCCCCCTCTCTCTAAAGCCGTATCTCTCAGCATGCGGCCATATGGTTTTCTATGTCACACTGATGAGTGATGAACACGTTCTGGGTGAGCGCCGGGATGATCTCGGGAAGCGGCACGCCATTCCCTCTCTCGGCTGTCTCAAACAGTGGTGCACCCCATCATGGATGTCCCTTGGCAGCTGGTTTGCAGCAGGCCAGGTCCCTTGCAAGCTGACAACACACCTGTGCAGGGCAAGCTGGGTGATACGTGGCACAGCAGGCTGAGTTCTCTGCTCACGCGTCAATGTGCGTTGTCCTCATTTCCTTCATTGTTCTCACTGTTCTCTCTACAGGGTTCCACCACGTCCATCCAGCTCTATCATTCCCGGCCTGCCAAAGCAACTTCCTGTGTTCTTCTGTACTGCAGTGGTGTAAAGAGACTCTCTGGGCACAGGAAATCTGATATCCTGTGAATGTTTTATCACTAAGAAATAAAAGTAAGAAATAAATATATACTGTAAAAAAAGAAATATATTGCACAATTGTTCTCATTCCCTCAGTTGGGAGAACGAATGGTAGTTTTATCAGTTGTTCTTGCTAAGCAGAGCCAGCTGTTACATCCTCACCCTGATATTAAAGCCTATGAATATCATTCATACCCAGGGCGTAGGGGTGGTTTTAACATTGATATGGACTTTTAAAAATCAGTCAAACTATACAGGTCACCGTGTTTTCACCCGATTCACAGAGAACTGCCTGTTACTACTGACCAGTTGTTGGTTTTATAGTTTTTTTTATAAGTATTTTACCACTATATTTATTTATTAAATCAAAATATCCAAATAATGCATTTTACTTAGCTAATAAGTGTTAAAGCGTTACATTTTTTACAACACAAATGTGTATTTTGTATTTTACACAAAGCAACGGTACAGGCTGAAATTTAAAAGTTTATTTTACAGATTTTTGCAGAGAGAGTTGGGAGATGAGCAGTGAGTAAGTGGGTCAAATGCAAATGACAAACACCTGAGTCTTGTTCCAGTAATTGGCGTGGAGAGACCGTATAAAGAGACCGGGGAATGAGAAAGCTGACAGAGAGGGACAGACTGCTGACTGGTGCATGTGTGTGTGGAGATTGTTTGCTCTGGAGAGCCCCATGTATATTGCTTATGCATTGTGTTATTTTTGAGTGCTGGTAGCACAACATTCTGTTTGTATTACTTAAAACGAAATAAAACCAGCAGCAGCAGTCAAGCCAACCCCGTCCTCTTCCTCCTTGATCATTGACTTTGTTACACTGGTGCCGAAATCCGGGAAGGAAGCAGGAGAGCCGCCACTGTCATGCAAACTCTGACAAGTACGTCATTTGTGGATGTCATCTCATCCCTCGCAGTCCTCCATCAAGAATAACACTAAGCGTTACTGGATATGCGGAGTGACCAGTAGTGTCGCTTGCAGGCTATTATCCATGAGCAACAGGAGGTTCCGGAGCTGGATGGACCGGGAGGTTCGGGCAGAAGCAGCAGCGGAGCAGACCCCGGCCCCCCACCTGCCGCTGAACAAGATGGGGGCTCAGGATGAACCCGAAGCCTTCCTGGATCTGTTTTAAAAAAACAGCAGAAACCGGTGGGTAGCCACGAGAGCAATGGCTGATGCGCCTGATACCACTGTTGTCAGGGAAAGCGCAGGTGGCTGCTCAGCAATTGCCCGTACAGAACCTCCTGGACTTCGACGACCTCAAAAGAGCCATCATCCAGCGGGTCGGCCGAAGCCCGCAGCAAAATCACCAGCGATTCCGTTTGCTTGACCTGGGCGAGAGCGGCCGACCCTTCGTGATGGCGCAACGGCTCCGGGACTCATGTCGCAAATGGCTACTGGCTGAGGAAAGCGACGTCGAACGCATCATCGACCGTGTGGTACTGGAGCAGTTCATCACTCGGCTGCCAAAGAAGATGGCAGAGTGGGTCCAGTGCCACCGACCGATGTCGCTAGACTCAGCCATTCAATTGGCGGAGGATCAGATGGTGGCGTGCCCTGGGGTCGGCGAATCCCTTCCAGCTGTCTCTCTCTTTCCCTTTATTTTCTCTTTCTCGACCTGTCCCTCTTCCCAGGTCCCGTCATTCAGGTCCTTCACGAGTCCTGCCCCGAGGGCGGGGTGGGACCGGACCGGGTTATGCTGCTGGTCCGAGAGCTCTGCCCAAGGGGGTGGGGCTGACTGCGGCTGGGACCTTCCGTTTCCCCGCTCTCTCCACGCCAATCATTTGACCCACTACCCACCACTAGAGCAGCGGGGAGGTCTGGGCTGGCCTGTTGGTGTTGCGGGGACCCGGAGCATTTTATTGACAGGTGTCTTATGATGGAGGTGGGGACAATGATCCGGGTCCCGGATGCCCAGCAGGCTGCCCCCGGTCAGGCTGGCTGGTAGCAAATACCTGTGAGTATTAAGGGGGGTACCTATCAGGCTCTGGTGAATTCAGGATGTAACCAAATCTCTATCCATCAAAGCCTGATTCAGCCCGAGGCATTGGATACAGGCCGCTTGGTTCAGATACAGATTCAGATGTGTGCACGGGGATGTGGTGAAATATCCTTTAATGTCCGCTGTTATTCAGGATGAACCCGAAGCCTTCCTGGATCTGTTTTAAAAAAACAGCAGAAACCGGTGGGTAGCCACGAGAGCAATGGCTGATGCGCCTGATACCACTGTTGTCAGGGAAAGCGCAGGTGGCTGCTCAGCAATTGCCCGTACAGAACCTCCTGGACTTCGACGACCTCAAAAGAGCCATCATCCAGCGGGTCGGCCGAAGCCCGCAGCAAAATCACCAGCGATTCCGTTTGCTTGACCTGGGCGAGAGCGGCCGACCCTTCGTGATGGCGCAACGGCTCCGGGACTCATGTCGCAAATGGCTACTGGCTGAGGAAAGCGACGTCGAACGCATCATCGACCGTGTGGTACTGGAGCAGTTCATCACTCGGCTGCCAAAGAAGATGGCAGAGTGGGTCCAGTGCCACCGACCGATGTCGCTAGACTCAGCCATTCAATTGGCGGAGGATCAGATGGTGGCGTGCCCTGGGGTCGGCGAATCCCTTCCAGCTGTCTCTCTCTTTCCCTTTATTTTCTCTTTCTCGACCTGTCCCTCTTCCCAGGTCCCGTCATTCAGGTCCTTCACGAGTCCTGCCCCGAGGGCGGGGTGGGACCGGACCGGGTTATGCTGCTGGTCCGAGAGCTCTGCCCAAGGGGGTGGGGCTGACTGCGGCTGGGACCTTCCGTTTCCCCGCTCTCTCCACGCCAATCATTTGACCCACTACCCACCACTAGAGCAGCGGGGAGGTCTGGGCTGGCCTGTTGGTGTTGCGGGGACCCGGAGCATTTTATTGACAGGTGTCTTATGATGGAGGTGGGGACAATGATCCGGGTCCCGGATGCCCAGCAGGCTGCCCCCGGTCAGGCTGGCTGGTAGCAAATACCTGTGAGTATTAAGGGGGGTACCTATCAGGCTCTGGTGAATTCAGGATGTAACCAAATCTCTATCCATCAAAGCCTGATTCAGCCCGAGGCATTGGATACAGGCCGCTTGGTTCAGATACAGATTCAGATGTGTGCACGGGGATGTGGTGAAATATCCTTTAATGTCCGCTGTTATTCAATTTAGGGGACAAAATCATAGTGTAGAGGTCGCAGTTAACCCGAACCTCCGACATCCGCTAATTCTGGGAACTAATTGGCCTGCTTTTAGTGAATTATTGGGATGATTGTGCGGATGTCTCTTGGAAAAAGAAAAAGCAGGGAAGGAGGGCACTCATGCAGGTGGGAGAGGTTGAATGGGGACCACTGAGATCTGTACCAGGGGAACAGAGTGAAATCGAGAGGCTGACCCTCTCAGGGCACGATGATTTTTCTCTGGAACAGTCTCAGGATGAGTCATGAAAACCATGCTTTTGAACAGGTCTGTTATATCGACGGTCAACCTCTCCAACCTGCTCGTCTGAATTCCTATCCATATTTTGCGATTATAAAAGACCGGTTGTATCGAGTGACCCAAGATGCTCAGACAAAGAAAGATACAACACAGTTATTAGTGCCAAAAAGCCGTCAGGAAATGCTTTTCCAGGTGGCTCATTGTAATATCATGGTTGGACATTTAGGTCAAACAACAACACTAAATCGTCTCATGGCCCATTTTTTTTTTTGGCCGGGCATTTACGAGAACATGTGCAGGTGGTGCGTGTATTGTCATGAATGTCAGCTGGTAAATCCACTGGCCTCCCCAAAAACGTCTTTGCGCCCTCTGCCGTTAATGCAGGTCCCCTTCGAAAGAATTGGGATGGACCTCATCGGGCCATTAGAACTAGCCGCAAGAGGGCATCGTTTTGCATTTAGTGCTGGTGGACTATGCAACACGATATCCCGAGGCAGTGGCGCTTCGCAGAATCTCCGCCAAGAGTGTTACGATTTCAATTAATCTCCTGAGTGGGGATCCCGAAAGTGATCCTCACTGACCAAGGCACGGCGCTTATGTCACGTACATTACGCAAACTGTACGAATTATTGGGCAGTAAATCGATTCGCACCAGTGTCTATCTCCCACAAACGGACGGACTGGTGGAACAATTTAATTGCACTTTAAAAACCATGATTCGTAAGTTTATTCACGAGGACGCCAAAAATTGGGATAAATGGTTGGAACCCCTCTTGTTCGCTGTGCGGGAGGTCCCGAAAGCCTCCATGGGGTTTCCCCCCTTTGAGCTTCTCAAAGTAAAAATGAAATTCAGTATGTAATGGACCTGAGAACAAAACTCCACACGGCTATCTATGGAGAATTTGTTACAGGCTCAGGACAAACAAAGCAGGCTGTACAACAGGGGAACCAGCTTAAGAAAATTTGCACCGGGAGATAAAGTGCTTGTATTCCTTCCAACTTCGAGTTCTAAGTTATTGTGAAGTGGCAAGGACCGTTGGAGGTCACACGGCACATCAGAGATCTCAATTATGAGGTTGTATGAACAGATAGGAGCGGGGCACGTCAAAGAATCACCTCAACCTCCTGAAAAAAATGGAACGAGGCAGAGTCAGTGATGCTGGTGACGGTAGTGAGTGGAGAAGATGATCTCGGGCCAGAGGTGAGCACTAAACCTCAATCTCTCACTCTGGCCCCGGGAGGAGATCATCGCTCGCCCTCCCAGCTCACTGATGTGGCCAAGTTGCAGGCAGAATTTGCAGATGAGTTCTCACCCCTACCTGGTCAAACGAATCTCATTCAGCACCATATTGAGACCAAGCCAGGCATAGTAGTGCGCAGTCCACCGTATCGTTTACCCGAACACAAGAAAAAAGTGGTTCAGACTGAATTAGAGGCGATGCTCAAAATGGGGTAATAGAAGAATCCAACAGTGATTGGGCGAGCCCGATAGTTTTAGTTCCTAAGACGGACGGCTCTGTTAGATTCTGTGTGGATTACCGCAAAGTAAATGCTGTGTCGAAATTCGACGTGTATCCAATGCCGCAAGTTGACAAACTGCTTGATCGGCTGGGCACAGCTCGTTTTTATTCAACACTGGATTTAACAAAAAGATATGGGCAGATCCCCTTATCGCCTGTATCTAAAGAAAAGACAGCCTTCACAACACCGTTTGGATTGCACCAATTCGTTACACTTCCGTTCGGGTTGTTCGGAGCGCTGGCCACTTTTCAGCGACTCATGGACAGTATTCTCCAGCCCCATGCTGCATATGAGGCTGCCTATTTAGATTACATCATCATCTATAGCAATGACTGGCAGCGTCATATGGAGCATTTAGGGCTGTTCTGAGAGCGCTGAGAGTGGCTGGACTCACAGCCAACCCGAAGAAATGTGCAGTTGGGCTTGTGGAGGTCAGGTATCTGGGCTTCCACTTGGGTCACGGACAAGTGCGTCCCCAAATTAATAAGACTGCAGCGGTTGCAACTTGTCTGAGACCTAAGACTAAAAAGGAGGTGAGACAGTTCCTAGAGCTGGCGGGATATTATAGAAGGTCTGTGGCTAATTATTTGGACCTTACCAGCCCTCTGACTGATCTCACTAAAAAGAAAGCACCAGATCCGGTCCAGTGGACAGAAGAGAGACACTAAGTACAGCACCACAGAGAAGGAGTCTTTGGCCATCAGGTGGGCTGTCCTCACCCTCCGATATTATCTCCTGGGACGGGAGTTCACTCTCTGTTCGGACCACGCCCCTCTGCAGTGGCTCCACCGCATGAAGGATACCAATGCGCGGCTCACTCGTTGGTATCTGGCTTTACATCCTTTTAAATTCCAGGTGGTCCACAGACCAGGTGTACAGATGGCTATGGCTGGCTTCCTCCACACTACAAGTGTGTCCCATCAGGTAATGAAAAGTTCGACACACACTTGTGGTCTTCATGCTCACTTGAACACTTGAGCCAAATACAGGAAATACGTCATATAAGTGGTCAAGTGCAAAGACCACAAGTGTGGGTATTTGAACAAGGCGATAGTTGGGAGACGAGCAGTGAGTAAGCGGGTCAAATGCAAATGACAAACACCTGTGTCTTGTTCCAGTAATTGGCATGGAGAGGCCATATAAAGAGTCCGGGGAATGAGAAAGCTGACAGAGAGGGACAGACTGCTGACTGGTGCACGTGTGTGTGGAGATTGTTTGCTCTGGAGAGCCCCATGTATATTGCTTATGCATTGTGTTATTTGAGCGCTGGTAGCACGACATACTGTTTGTATTCCTTAAAAAGAAAAAAAAACACCAGCAGCAGTCAAGCCGACCCGTCCTCTTCCTTCTAGATCATTGACTTTGTTACATACTGTTTGTTTGTTTCATCATTTAATTTAAACAAAATAAATTTTCTTGCAGAACTGGTTTTATATATTTAAAATCACTTCTCAATGCTGTTTGTAGCTGCGCTGGTAGCACGACATACTGTTTGTATTCCTTAAAAAGAAAAAAAACCAGCAGCAGCAGTCAAGCCGACCCGTCCTCTTCCTTCTAGATCATTGACTTTGTTACATACTGTTTGTTTGTTTCATCATTTAATTTAAACAAAATAAATTTTCTTGCAGAACTGGTTTTATATATTTAAAATCACTTCTCAATGCTGTTTGTAGCTGGTTTATGCAATATTTTCTCTGCACTGTTGCCTCTCTCTCTCAGAGGCTCACGTGAATATGTCACGCCTTAAAGTTTAATTCTCACAGTCATGTGCTAGACCTTAGTTACTAGGTTATTAGTCATCCTAGTAACCTACTAACCCACACATATATAACCCTATAACTGGTAATTTATTTATTAAAGAAAATGTAATAAAAATAATTTAATGAATTAAATACAACACTAAACTTACAATGTTTATATCGCAAATTTATTTGTTAATTAATTCATTAATAACTAACCATTTAAATATTATACTATTTCATAATTCAGTATTTTTCGACTTTGTGAGAGACACAAATCTACCACCAAAACCCAAATCAACACCAATCCCAAAGTTAATGTCAGGCTAAAGTCGTCTTCCTGTGGTATGGCTGTAAGAGGATAACGGTATCTAGTGAGGTCAAAATTATCAGCTGACCCTTTTACCATTTTAGAATGGATGCTGTTGCTTATTAGCACCTGAATGAATGAAAGACATTTCGACATTATAATATGTTTCTGTAGGACAATATATCTCAGCTAGATATTTTTGCTCATGCACTTACATTTAACATTTAGAAATAGCAGCATGTTCATTTATTTATAGTTTTTAAAATAAATAATACATTTGTCATGAGATAATAACCCTTTCAACGAGGGATGGCACTGTAATAGATTTTTTCTGTGTGAATTTACACTAGATAAAATTAAATATCGACAGTCCTTAAAGAACTGCAGATCGACAATGCTCAGTGTATGATCTGTACAGTAACTCTTCAAAATGTTAACAGAATTCACAATGCTGATAGAACAGTTCCCAATGTTACTGAATTGTGAGACAAAAAGATAAAAAAAAATGGAATACCATAATAGTAGAAATAATTCAAATATCAGGCCAGCATTTGTTGGTATTGCTCATAAATACAACTAGCTCATTCATGTGCTTGGGACTTATCTTATCTTTTCAGCTCCACATGTAGGGTGAAGGTGTATTAAGTTTATGTGCATTAATGTGTATTAGGCACAGTGTTTGCTACAAAAGGAAAGGTGTGTCATTACTTATCAAAACAATCAGATTTTGCATGGCCAAAAACAAAACACACTGAATGAGTCACTGCACTAGCATGAACAAAAATCTAGCTTTAAAACTTATTTTAGTCCATATTTATGTCCATTATAGTGCTATTTTTGTTCATTCTGAGGGATTTGAATCCCTAAAAAAAATGGAATACCATAATAGTAGAAATAATTCAAATATCAGGCCAGCATTCGTTGGTATTGCTCATAAATACAACTAGCTCATTCATGTGCTTGGGACTTATCTTATCTTTTCAGCTCCACATGTAGGGTGAAGGTGTATTAAGTTTATGTGCATTAATGTGTATTAGGCACAGTGTTTGCTACAAAAGGAAAGGTGTGTCATTACTTATCAAAACAATCAGATTTTGCATGGCCAAAAACAAAACACACTGAATGAGTCACTGCACTAGCATGAACAAAAATCTAGCTTTAAAACTTATTTTAGTCCATATTTATGTCCATTATAGTGCTATTTTTGTTCATTCTGAGGGATTTGAATCCCAAACATATAAAGAATTGGCATATAAAGATTGTAATGCATTTCTATTACCAATATACTGTTTGTGTAGGGCAGTGTAGCGAATCAGCTCATGGGGAAATCTGAATAATTAATCATAACTAGTTATAATTAATTATAAATATTTAGATCCGCTGTAGATATTTAGTTGACCTCTCAGGGTCAACTGTCTGTCAATTCTAAGAACGTTAATTCCCTGGTTAAGGGAAATAACTTTCATACTGTACAACTCTACACAGAGCTTGTAGCATAAATCTGCATGATTAGGGACTCCAGTTATGAGCAAACAATTAACAACGTCAAGTGTGATACAAGTAAGACTTTATTAAGTACATAAACACTTAAACTAATCTAACATACTACATAAACACTGAAACTAGTCTAACATACACATACACACACACACACACACATACAGTTGGTATAGGAAAGGGTTAAAGCTTAACTCAGTAAAGAGGAGAGAAAATAAGAATATGAATTTATGGAACCATTTGCATATTCAGCAGATCTACCGCCTGAAGGAAACATCAGATTCTTGTTTCAAACACACCTTTGTAAAAAGGTGCAGATGATACCTAATGTATCAATTAATAAGACTATGTTTGATACTTGCATGTCTCGTCTGTCTGAAAGAAAGGCTTGATGCAGTCCAAAGGTTCAAGTTGATCTTTGCTGAAGTTGGTTGATGAAAAAGAACCAGTTTGAGTCAGAGAATCTTGGTGAATGGAAAAGTCAAGGCCAAAGCCTGGCACGAACTTAGGATGTCCTGGAGCGTTATTGCTCACATTTTCATCTTCTCAGAATTCAACCAAATCACAGACTCTGAGCGGGTCCCTGGTGTGAGGCCTTTAATGTCTGAGAAGATTCACGCCTCTCAAGATGGCTTGTCCAATGAGAAAGGCTGACGTCCCAAGCGGGAGGTTGGAAATACTGGGGATTTTTATGACCCTTTGTGTGAGAGCATGGTAATTTGCAAATGGAACTTGAATCAAAATTACTAATCATTCTAAGAACACTAATATATTGCCTATGTGCCAACATATAATATACACTCTCGTTTAGATCATCAGAAAGCGAAGTCATAGATACTAAACATGGTAGGATTACATATAGGTAAGATGACAGGAATGAGTGTTTCCATCATAAGCCTGCATAAAACAGTATAAAATCTCAAAGACAACATACTCAATGACCC
>NW_015505351.1:49354-57969 GCF_001515645.1 Sinocyclocheilus grahami
GAGTGGTTCCATCATAAGCCTGCATAAAACAGTATAAAATCTCAAAGACAACATACACAATGACCCGAAGGATATGTGTGTTCATTCAAAGAAAGGTTTTCCTATGGATTAATTAGAAAAGAGTCAATTTTTACTGTGCACTGTGTCTCTTCCTATGGAAAAGGCAGTGACTTTCCCTGCTCACATTCCTCTGGGTCATAAAACCAGTGATATCAGCATTAGTTGCCATGGGGACCAGGGGCCTGTTCTGCTTTCCTGAGGTGTTACGCATTTCGGGGGAAGGGTCCATAGGTCCTCATATGGCTTGTTAACTGAGGGGTGTTACAGAGTATTTGTTAAATATAGCTAACAAAATATATATTGTGTGTTTGATTGGTCCAGACGCTACAGCAGATAAACATGTGCGCAAAAACACTCTCTGAATCTATGAATCTAGAGTTGGTTGTGACTCAACTAAACCTGTCATAACAGTCAAGATCAAAGACATACTAAACCATCTTCAAAGTTGTGCATCTTAACAAAGCTGCACAGCAAACACTGTTCTTCCAATTCCCAACTTATAACAAAAACATAATGCTCATAACTGAGAATTCATACTTTGTATACTTCCCCAGCCTCTCGAGTTGTGACTGCAAGGCTACAATTCTGAAACAGTCGTAAGCTGAAACATTTGTCTTTTTGTGGAATAAAATAAGAAAAAAAAACATCCTCCACTTTTTTCGCTGGGATGTGAAGTGGAGAAGATGCTAAATAGCCTTGACTCCCAGAGGCAGCTTTATGTTACCCAGCGTGCTCAAAAAAAAAAACCAGTGTGCTGGTTCTCATTTGGCTCAGTCCTCAAATGTCACACATACACAACAAAATAAGAAGGAAAACATTATATTGCTCACACATTAACCTAACCTATGAGAATATCTTGTATGGGAAATCCCAAGGGAAACAAAACAGGTTAAACTTTTAAAGTGAACTACATCAGTCTGGTGCAGTTATTATTATTATTATTATTATTATTATTATCTAAGACAGAGATATATTATTTAGATGCAACTGCACTGTAAAAGAAGTGTTTTTGGTTCATTATGAAACAGTGGCAGAACAAAAATGCTTAGACTGCATTTAATGGGAACACCTATATAATATAATATCATATAATATAATATAAAATTTCAGTGTACCATGAGTTTCCACTAGCTCTTCTTATAACATGCAAAATTCAAATACCTGCCTGTTTACTTCACCACAGTAATATATTATACAGCTAAAATTCCCTTTTGCACAATGCTGGAGCCAGAAATATTGACTTATGGAACAATTTTCCTGTGACCACATGGGCTCACCTATGCCAAAAACAGGCTTTATCCTCTAAAGCATGCAAGCAGACTTCAAGAGTTGTTTACCTCTATCGTCACCTCAAATCAAACCGAGAGCCTCTGTAACCCAAGACCAAAAAAGTTCTCACCTGAAAATTGCATAATAGCTGTAGCTTCAGATGCCTCTCAGTCTGCAAATGTTACATAACCATGCATTTAGTAAAGGTGTAGTGGAGAAATGTTGAAATGTAAGACAAACACGGCTGGGAAACACTGATCTAGGGTTTGCATTGACTAGTCGATAAATTTCATGGCAAACAGTCAACTAGTAAAAATGAGAGGCCATGCAAACCCTAGTGTTTGGTGGATGTCAGTGATGAAGTGACTTTGGGAAGCACTGTAGCTGCTGAGACAGGCTTATTTCCCTTATAAACCTATAAATGGCCTGGCGGGTTGTCACTAGAAGATATGGATGTAGGGAAGGAGGTGGTCCAGTGCCAAACCATGATGCACACTGGCGGGAAACACCAAAGCTAGCTGGGACTAGGGGCGAAATGATGCATTGACATAATCATAAGCTAGTTGTCTGTCCTGTGTTAATCGTGAGAGGTTTAGTATATATATAAGAGTTATTACGGGGTGTGAGATTCGTGGCTTAAAAGTACACTCCACATGGTTACAAAGAAAATTGTTTAAAAGATCTGATGGATGATCTCGCTCCTTCATTGGATTCATTTATTAAATAATGCACTGTCAGTTGTGATAAAACTTCCCAGCATTATGGATATTTTTGATAAGGTTACGCTACGGTTACCTGAGTAAGAATGCAGTTGTGACTGCATCTGTTTGTTCATTCAGATATGTATTCAAGCAGCTGTTTCAATCTGCAGAACGAACAAAACATTTCAAGACTTACACCAGTAAGCAAATGCTATTGTCAATACCAAAGACTGACTTTGAACTCAGCCATCATGGACATCTGTATTACTGATAGATGGCTTTTAATTCTTGGTGCTTTATTTTTATTTTTTTATTTTTTAAATGTTGTCACTTCAGTTTTTAATTATTTGTAAAGTAAGTATGAGAAAATGTTTGAATAAAACATTGAAAAATTAATGGCAGAAGTTGCAGTTCTTATTAATTGGTGAGCTAACTAAAGGATTAATCAACTAACAATTGATTAACTAAAAAATAATCAATAGATTAATCGAGTATTCAAAAAACATTAATTAGTTGTGGTCCTAGCTGGGACTGAACACAGGTTCACATTTTAGACTCGAGAAAGCCTCTCTCCAACTGATGCCCTTGACCAGGCCAAGCATCCCAACCAGGCCAGTGAAGACCTCTACCCAGGTTCATTGGAAATACGTGCCACAGCCTACATTTCTGGAAAATCATACGAATCATTGCGGTTTCCAGTTGAACACTAGAGGCAGTAAAACTCTTACAAATGTGTATTCCTTTTCACACAAATTATGATTTACAGGGCCAGAGTTTCGATTAAGAAAACTAAATTTTTCCCAATTCCTTTCACAATTTTTCCCAATTCTCAAATATGATGTTATGAATTCAAAACGATTTTATCAGGCTGCTAGATTTTGAATGTTAGCATCACATATACAGCTTAATATATATGGGCAATATGGTGTTGCACTTGTGAAGTGAAGCGTTCCAGAATGAATCTTGTGAAACTACAGTTCAACAAAACAGTTAAAGCCCACATAGAAAAAAGTAAAAATAGCATGGTTGCATCAGCAAATGTGTTTTTATATCACTTTTTCTTTCGTTAACACTATTGGGCAGGTTTAGGGTTTGGTGTAGG
Source organism: Sinocyclocheilus grahami (assembly GCF_001515645.1). NCBI lineage: Eukaryota > Metazoa > Chordata > Actinopteri > Cypriniformes > Cyprinidae > Sinocyclocheilus > Sinocyclocheilus grahami. The sequence continues at coordinate 52,487 of NW_015505351.1, forward strand.
GGGTAGGTTACTCCCCAGACATCTGAATTCTGAACCGCCGCAAAAACGTAAATAAAAACGTAGCCACAGTCACGTATTGAACACACATTTTTGTGCCACTCACTTGACCTTGAAACTGCCACGAAACTTGCAATTAGGTATGTAATATCAGTAGGCATGGGCCAGTATGATAACCTTAAGCGAAAAATATCACAGTTTCACAGTATCACGGTAATGTCGTTACAGCTCTAACATGTGTTATTTTTAAATGACTGGGTAAAAAAATAAAAATAATTTTCCGCTGAACACAATATATTTTGTCTTTGAGCAACATACAGAATATTAGGAACCAAGGTTATTATAGTTTTGAATTTTGAAATGAGTTTTATTTTAATACCGTTTTCAAATTTGCTATAAAATTCAGTTGAGTTTTTATTAGTTTAATTCATATTTTTGTTAGTGTTAGTTTAGTTTTTATTTTGTGAACGCATTTTTATTTAGTGTTGTTTTTATATAGTTTTAGTTTCAGTTTTAATTAAAGTTTAGCAGAATTAACAGATCACTTCCAGAGCCAAAAGAAAGACGTAGGCATAATTTAACCTTAGTGAGGCAAACATATAGCGACAAAAAATTAACGCATGCTGAGATTGATTAGATAGTAAAAGTAGCCTACAAATATACGCCAAAGAAAGCAGGCAAGCCTTTTTTACTAAATTAATCTACACAAGTCGTGCTTAATGTCATATCCAATGATGTGTGTTGAGATATTTAGTATGAAAATAAATGTAGCCTGATTTGGTTATATGTCTTTTCTTATTTAACCATAATCATGATATTAGGCTATAACTGTGGTGTCTTGCTCACTTTTCCGTTAACAGCCATGCATCAATCAAAACTGGGACTAAAGAAATTTAATAATAACAGCAATCGCATTTAACAGTAAAGGCTTATATCTGAATGTTCTTTTCATTTATAAAGAATTATAAGCATGTTTATGATGTGATTTAGCCAATGCACATTTGTTCAAAAGCCTGGCAGAGTGATCACAAGATGCTAGGCATACGTTTTGTATTGTTTTCAGAAAGGATGCACGTTCTCATCTTTTTTTCTGTTAATTAACATGTTGCGCTGCATGTATTTTTCTTCAAAGCACCAACTTAGAATGACTAATGTTGGTTTGATTGCTTGTGTTACATGATCAAATAAATAATCTTGCTTACCTGATGTAATAGATTTAATGCGAGTGCGGTTCGGGTCACGACTCGCGGTCTTTATGTCAAACGGTTCTGATCTGGTACAGAATTAAATTAGCACTGCTGTCAGATAATGGGTCGGGTGTTCTGTTAAGTACTGCTGGTGTACGTTTACCAAACAGGACCTGTGCAGGCTTTAAACTGCTTTGCGTCTCTCCATCAGATAACCCCATGTGCGTGACGCGCCATTACAGGTAGGCTATTTCCCTAAAACTCCACACAGCTCGTATATTTTTCCGCCAAGGGGCGAGAACACAGTGATTACGAAAACGATTATTTCTTTTTGATAATTATTTTATTTCAGTTTGTTTTACAATAACTGTTGTTAGTTTAGTTTCGTTTTAGTTTTTCAAATATTTTGACATTTTTATTTTAATATCAGTTTATGAAATTGTTTTCTCATCAGTCGTTTAGTCTTAGTTTTCGTTTTCGTTTACGAAAGTAACCTTGTTAGGAACAGTAGAATTTGTTTATTTTTCTTTGATTTGTTTCCTAAAAAAGAAGAAAAATAAAGACTGACATTTTTATTTAACCTAAATCTGTAATTACAGTTATTTAATTTTAGTTATATAATTCATATACATATCATTTCATTTATATAATTTCATATACATAATTTGATTTAATAATAACCCAATTTGAAGCAAAAACAGAATGTTCTGACTAGCTTTGTGAAATTATGATACAAGCCTGAACGAAGCAAACAGCAGATGCTCTGAATGAGACGCAGATTCACTCTCTGACAGCAGGAGGCGCTTCTGGAACACCAGATATGACATTTCCTTGGTTACCGCTGCAAACAAAGCAGCACTGCACTGAAACACTGCTTTAATATGAACTATACAGAGACGAGATTAAAAGAAAATACCACGTAAACTTTTCTGAAGACAGTCAGTTCCCCTCAGAAACACATTCATATAAACCCCCAAATCAATATTGAGGATTTTCTTCCAATAGTTTGTGCATCATGAACACTGAGTGATCTGCCTGCTACAGTATTTTTCTCTATGCGTCCATCTTCAGCGTCTCTGGCATGTGTTAACAGGCATTTACAGACTTCATATTTTCACATAAATTACATTTTGGAAAATGATTGCATTTCAAAGCAGTTTGTGCAAGTCCAGAACAGAGACGAGTTGCTTGCAATAAGACAAAAAATGGCCGGTTGCCGATCGCGTAAGTTCCAGAGGAAGCACCTTTGTTCGGCCATCCTACACAGTACACACGTGACTGACCGCTCGCTTGCACCAACAGAAGGAGGAGGGTTGTGTTACTCTCTACACTGCACTCAACCTGAGGGATTCCTACACTTTCAGTCTTTGAGGAGACATGAAAAACAGCGCATATCGCAGGAACGGTATAACAGAAAATATTAGCGGTTTTGAGACCGTGAAATTTTCTAATCGCGGTATACCTTGAAACCGGTAATCGGCCCATTCCTAAATATCAGTGTTGCAGAAGCGTTGCCACAAGCACTTGTTTGCACTGAGCCTGGGTTGGAAGACCTCCTGAACAGTTGATGATTGAGACAAACATGGTCAGCTCAGTAGGTCTCAGCCGCAAAGACAGAAATGGATTCTGGTCCTAACTCAAAGACGAGGACAAAACTAATAACTCAGATCAAATGCAGCCTACTAATTGACAGAGTTGGCTCAAGTACGAACAAATCTAATCTTCAAGCAGGGGTCACTTCGGTCAGTTTTGTGGCTCTAATTGGACGCAGAGAGGATGAACAAAGAGCACACAGGACGTTTAACAAGAGCCAGAGGAGAGCACTGTCAGATGAAGATGATGAGTTGATGCAAGGCATGTCAAAAGTCATGATAAATGGACGCCCTTCCACCCTTTATCCTTGCAGCCAAACAACAGGTCAGCTTACTCTCAAGAGTTCCCTAAAGCCTCCAACAAACCCACTTCTACCCTAACACCAAAATCCCAAACTTTTTTTAGACTATCTAGCCTAGATCAATAGTCTTCACTTAAATGTAGCCATAATTACCTACCAATCCAAACTTTCCACCTTTGTCTTCTCCACTACTGTGGACACTCAAAGGGAACTTTCAGTGCTAAACTGGGTTTGGCTTGGTCACCCATTGAGCCACCAACTTTATCGAGGTCTGACAGTTAATCTATCCTGCAACCCATGCGGTAACCTCCAATGTCCGCTCGATCAACATCAGGGTTCTCACCCCCGATACATAACATTCACTGTACAAAGAGGAGCACAAGAACCGTAATGAGGTGCTAATGTAATAATGATCATTGTGTAATGGTCTTCAGTGCCTTACAGGAGTAAACAATGCTGAGAGGCTCCTCATGTAATTGTTTCTTTTTAGTATTTTCAGTATCATAACTCCAGCCATTTGAAGAAATTGCTGAGACAAGTGCTAAATGAAACCATCCTTGAGGTTACAGGTTGATTTGTTTCCTACCACTGGAAAAGTCACTTATTCCATTTAAATGCATTACTCAGCAGTTACGGGGCATAACAGATTTTGCATATTTTGATCCAAACTGGTAGTATATGAGTAGTTTTATACACAATTCACAGATATGTCATTCATAAATGAATACCATCAAAGTAACAACCTGAGAGATGATTATTATAGTGCTTGAAATCTCACAGGCTAAAATGAGTCATTCTTAGGTGTAATACATCTAAAATCAATATTTAAAAGTCAAACTGACTAACACCCACACTAGTGATATTGAATTTGTTTTAGTTTTTTTCCAAATTACTTTTTTTAAATATACATTAAAAATGCAATTCATACACACAATGACTTGAATACACCTCTTCTATGATAAGATATTTTCCTTTGAGGCCCTTTGAAGAAACTTGATTTAAAAGAGAAAAAAAAACTTGACTGCTAAAGCAAATTCACCAACATGCAATAAATTAATAAAAGATTAGTTCAGGTTGTAAAATGGCGTGACTCCCCATGAAATTAGAGAATTAATAATTCATGATGCTTGTAAAAATGGCTTTTTTAACATGTTTTTATATATTTAAGTCGTCTGAACAGCTATTTGGTCTCAGACCCTGCATAGCTCTTGTATTCTGGACAAAGCACAACAAAATGGAACAGAATGCAGGCTATACTTGCAAAGTGCATGTTTAAAAATGTACCTATTTTTAAAATGATAGACTCATGGAGATCCAACCCAATGGCCAACAACTAAAGAAAATTGACATTAACCAAGAATGAAAAAAAAACTGAGAACATGCAACCCTTCGAGAGACAGAAATCAAAAGCATGCTTAAGTTGCTTCCTTTTTATAATTTATTCCCTTTAATGTACCACCATTACAGCCATCAGTTTAAAAACTCCAAAACTAGTCAACGTCAGCAATCATTTTGCCAGTTATTAAATGACTAATTGGCCATCTTGACCATCCTGAGTAACATCGCTGTTTAATATTTTTACTCAGTACTTATCAATGTAATTATTTTGTAATTATAATGTATTATACATGCATTGTAAAGTGTGACTAAGTGCTTTAAACAAAAGACAGGAAGAAGAAAAGCGAGAGAAAGATTTGTCTCCTTAGAGCTAGGGCTGAACGATTAATTGCAGTTGCGATAATATCGCGATATGAAATAACGCGATTTTTCAATCGCAGAGGCTGCGATTACACGGTCGCGTGACACGCGAGAGTAAAGAGGGCTGTTCCACTTGAAGATCGATCGGTGTATGACATCAAAGTATGGCGAGAGAAAGCATAAGGAGACGTCTGCTCTCTTATAGCTCTCGCAGTACTTTGATGACACAGTCGAGTGCGGGCCATCAGCAGAAAAAGAAAAAAAAGAAAAGAAATAAAACGGTAAACAGCCAAAGGACGTAACTTAGAATGGGAGATGGATCAGTTTGTGAAAGCGAAGAGAAAAGCCATAGATGAAGTCGCACAGACCCAGGCAGGTGCTGGTCATTCAAAAGCTAAATGCAGAAAATATGACGAGGCATATCTTGCTCTCAGCTTCACTCACCGTGTCTATACCGGACGCTACAGTTGTCGAAAGCTTGTGTGTGTCCTATGCCTTAGCGGACAGCAAGAAACCCACAAAAAATAAATAAATAGAGAAAGCATAAGGAGACGTCTGCTCTCTTATAGCTCTCGCAGTACTTTGATGACACAGTCGAGTGCGGGCCATCAGCAGAAAAAGAAAAAAAAGAAAAGAAATAAAACGGTAAACAGCCAAAGGACGTAACTTAGAATGGGAGATGGATCAGTTTGTGAAAGCGAAGAGAA
>NW_015505351.1:58007-67773 GCF_001515645.1 Sinocyclocheilus grahami
CTGTAGGTTTTTTTAATTAAAAAAGTATGCATTTTTCATAATGTTTAGTGAAATTATTTGGTAGTCTGAGGTGGGATGGGGATTCGGGAAAGGGGGGCAGATTTTTTTTATAGGTTTAAAGGGGGGCGCGACCAAAAAAGTTTGAGAACCACTGGTCTAAAGTTAACAGACAGTGTTTAAAAAGTGCAGTGCACATGTTTACATATGTTTATTACAGTAACGTTGAATTACCCAAAGTAGTGTGGTAAAGCAACAGATTTGTTTTTATATTTCTGCAATCTACTTTAGTTTGTGTGATTTGTTACTGACTTTCATATTAATGTTTACACCGAGCTTATTTAAACGAGAAACTATTTAATTATTACATGCTTACAAGGTTGGAAGTTCAACAAATCAGTCAATGTACTGTGATTGTAGTTGTTAAATAAAAATGTCATTCATATCAATTCATGCATCACCTAATTTCATCGTAACATATAGGCCTGGCCTACAGAAAAGAACATTTATGTTTAATCTATCTAATAGTGTGTTGGGCATACTATACAATGATTTATAGCTTGTCTTTGTTGAATAATACAGAACATAAAGAGCTTTAAAAAAATAATTGCATATTAAATCGCAATCGCAATATTGGTAAAAAAAAACGCAATTAGATTATTTTCCAAAATCGTTCAGCCCTACTTAGAGCAAACATTATCACTTTTTCCCTGTGACCACTTTGATTACAGTTTGAGCTTTCCAAAGTTGACACATTTTTTAGCCAAAATGATGATCCTTTATGTGGCATAGCTTTCAAGGGGTTTTAAAAATAATGTGTGGGTCTCAGAGAAGGGAGGATAAAATGAGTGAAAATGGAGAAAAACAGCACATTATCTGTCATTTGAGATAAAGGCAGTATCTCATTGCATATATTAAGGAGGATAATACTCTTGGATGAATATGATTACTCTTTACTCTAATAATTGCATAGAGATTCACAGCTGTAGGAGAGAAATTTCAAGGTAAATTGCAAAAGAAGAGATTACTACAAATCATGCCAATTTATAGAAGCACTGAAATAAGCCAAAGAGAAGTGATTTTCCTTAATTTGACCAAGCAAACACTTCTCAAATTTCTAGACAAATGCTCAACTATTTCATCCATTTCTGCAGTGATGTGGGATTGAAGACAAACAGAGAGAAGAGATTTGCTCATACTAAAATCAAATTGTACGCTGAGATAATCTCCAAACACTGAAAAATACAGACAAAAACTGTCAAATGTATAACATTTTCTGCACTACAAATATAGAAACTTAAAGAGCTCAATCCAAAGGCTAGTACCACTTTGAATACCAAAATATAACTTTTAAATATGCTAAAGTATGGTATCATTACATGTTAAATCATGAAATCAAAATGCTCTTTTTTATCCAGATTTTTGGAATACTTTTTACAAGAAAATGCTATTTCAGTTTCCCTACTTCAAAATGTAATGTTTAATTTAATGTGTTAATGGCTGTTTATTTACAATTGTTTGGGAAATTGACTAGCAATTTATGAGCAAAAATTGTGCTTCCTGCTTAATTAAAATTACATTTGGTTGCAAAAGTTATATGGGTACCGCAATAAACGAATGGTTCTCTAAAAGTTTTTTTTTGGCTAGTGGGTCAGCAGAAGTGTTGACCCTCTTTCACACCTGTAACCTGTTCCAATTATGTTCAAAGGCAAATGCAGCTTCTTATAGTACCACGGTATTTGAGCACACAGATACAGAAAGCAGATGAAGAGAGGATGAAAAGACAGTACTTGAAAAGGCCCATCAAAGTAGCAGCGTACTGTACACCATCTGTGCATCTGCACCCTGGTGAGGTGCACCATGGGAGGTCTAAGGTAAGTGTGAAGAACAAAAATGGCTTTCATCAGTGCAACATACACATCATTTTGTCCAAAAATGTTCTCCAATTGATTTGAGCAAATCTGTTCACATCCATCACTGTCAATTAGCACACAATGAAGGACATCACACAGGAGAGCTGCGGCACTTTTTTGTATTTCAATCTGCCTCTTATTAACTAACTACCCACAGTCCAGTTTAACCACGTAATGACTGCTCTGAGACAGCAATTTGCATATTCATGGAACAGTAAGTAATTTTTCATTGAGCACAAACACACCTCTTTTAAATGTAAATTAAGATCATTACCATAAAATGATGTCAAGAAAATGTATCTTTTTATACTTGCATGGTCAATGCAACCTGAATCTCAAACAAATTACTCTTATGAACCAGTTATTTTTAGAGAATCAAAAACTTACAGCACAACCAGTGTAGTCTGATTCTCAAACAAATGACTCATATGAACCAGTTCTTTTTGTGAATCAAAAATATTTAAAGGGGTCATATGACGTTGCTAAAAAGAACATTATTTTGTGTATTTGGTGTAATGCAATGTGTTTATGCGGTGTAAGGTTAAAAAAACACATTATTTTCCACATACTGTACATTATTGTTGCTCCTCTATGCACCGCCTTTCTGAAACGCGTCGATTTTTACAAAGCTCATCGTTCTGAAAAGCGAGGTGTACGCTGATTGGCCAGCTATCCAGTGCATTGTGATTGGCCGAATACCTCAAGCGTGTGACGGGAATGTTACGCCCCTTACCATACTGTGATCCCATGCACCGGCGCGACAAGACAAAACCAATAAAACCCATTACAAACTAGGCATTTGTTGCATCCATTGGGGACATAATTACTGATTATAATGACTTATACTGTGTTAGTACGTGTTGCGTTGCGTATCGCGCTGCATAAACATAAAACCATGTCTGCATTTGTGATCGGAGAAACGACAAATAACAAGCGCTACTCTACACTGGTCAAAACTCACATTTGAATCATCAGTGGCAAATTCTTTAAATGTGAAAATGTACTTACAGGCTGTGAGTCAGAAGCGTCAGACTGTCCTTGCAAAGTTGGAATTGCCCTATTTTATAGAAACAGCCTTTGCGCACAGATGGCCTTGTACTCTCCCAGGTTCAGGAAACAGTCCTCCGTAAAATGCGATGCACACACTTGAATATTTGGGTTGAACTGTTCTGGAACAGTGTTGTAAATACAACTTAACCCCTGATTTCTAGTTGTGTCCTCTTTTGGAAGGCCAAACAATGTAGTTTTGCTTTCACAATGAAACACACAGCATCTCCACGACATGGCGGTGGCGGTGACAATACTACAGCGAGGATCAAAGTTACTCCTTCTTTCTTTGCGTGAACATTTGGGCGGTGATATGCAAATCTTCCCACACAGTGACGTAGACATGTGGGGGCATGCTTAAACGAGGTGTTTTAGGAGGGCGTGGACGAGTTAGAACTTTTATAAAGAATATCTCTTTGGGTTTGAGACTTTAGTCTTTGCAACTTTAGGGATCTTATCTACGCAGGAACAGCTTGTAAAACTCTGAAGAGAAAGGAAAACTTGAAATAGCATCATATGACCCCTTTAACACAACCAGTGTAGTCTGATTCACATACACAATTGACCCTTTTGAGCATGTCCTTTATCTCAAGACCAATCAGACCAATCAAGACTCAAACTCAGGAGTTACATTTCAGTCTGCTGAAGGCTTCACTGAACTCACTTAATCTGTCAGAGCAGTTACTGAATCAATATCAAGTTTCTACCAGTGATGAAATATAATACAAGTCAAGTCGCCTTCATTTTTTGAATTTTTTTATACAATAGAGATTTTCAAAACAGCTTCACAATATTGAACAGGATCAAAAATCGATAATGCAAACTTTAAAAATTAGGCAAATCCAAAATTCTACTATAAAGCAGCTGGAGCAAGACAATAGTGTCATTATTCAGCATCAGTCAGTTTAATGTTGGTTCAGTTCAGTAACTGTGTAAAGTTCATTCATTTTGAAAGAACTTCAAATGAGCAATAAGCAAAAGACAATAGAATCATTAATCAGCTTGAGTCAATTCATTGTTGATTCATTTTAGTTGCAACAATGACCATGTCGCAAAATTAATTAATTATGAACGGATTAAATTCAGGCGACAATCATGTCATTATTCAGATCTGTTCAGTTCAGCTTGTTCTTAACAAAACTTGAACTCAATATACCCAAATTAATCATAATTGAATCAAACAAAATCAGAATCAAATCAAATAAAATCGTCAGCTTGTGAACAAGAATCCTCACAACTAAGCACACTAAGCAACTAGCAACATACCTGAAAAATTGGGAACTGCAAAACGCAAATTGTATTAAGCATGAATTTTATGGACACATTTGTGCTGTTACTTTTTTGCCGTAATTCCTTTAGTGAATCAGCACCAAAACAGCAAAAACTGTGCCAGTAAATGTTGCACTAAGCAAGCACAATTCATTTTTAGCAAACTGTCCACCTCAAGTTAATCTAAGCTAAACCAAAACAAAGCAGACTTGAATTTCATGATTAAACTCAAGTGCTGTTTTGAATTCTGACCATATTCTTTCAAAAGACTCTCCCTCATTTTAGTTTAATGAAATGAGTATAAAAAAAGAAAGCAACAATATAGACCTACCATTTGGACTCTCCTCATCTATGGCTACAATGGTTGCAGGCGGGCCTGTTCTGGAGAGCTTGCACTCTGAAAAGCAAGGACACAGAATGTATGGAAAAAAGGAACAGGAAAAAAAAGAGACATCAGAATTTCATCAAGTCTAGACTGCAACGTAACTCATACTAAACAAGACATTTCAATTTCAGCTCACATTAAGTCACACAACCTGCACATAAAAAAAGGATCTACGAGTACTGTAACCTATCCACTGCTGGCACCGAGGGGCCACAAGTCAAAGATAGATTTACAAAATGACTTCTTTATGTGTACAGAGAGAGCTGTTACCACTGGGGTTGCCAAGGGTTAATAGAGTTGTGCTCTCGTGCCCGATGAGAGAACAAAAGAAAAACAGAAAGATTAGATACATCGTCTTACCCTCATACTGCCAGTCTGGAGTCATAGATAGTGTCATCGCAGAGAGCAGGAGAACGATGGAGTGACAGAGAGGTGGGGAGAGACAGAAGAAAATAGAAGCACAAAATCAAATTTTCCTCCGATGCTTGTGAGATAAGACAGAGGAAATAACCAAACAGAAAGAGACATATACATGGAAAAATTCAGAAGACAAGCAGTGTTACTAGCAAGTGGTGTTGACTCGAGTACATTTATTTTCTGGTGGTCCTCAATATGACCGTGAATTTGCAAAAGTAGGAAATGTTGCTGGAAGAACATTCCTGTCAAACAAATATAGTTATACGTAAGTCTACCTTTAACCATTAACTACCATTAAAATCAAATGGAAATTATGAAGTAATAAAAAACCCTAACTTAACACTGAAAATTGGCTGGTTGAAAGAAATGATGTTGAAAATGAACACCAATGAGGACATTGCTTCAGGCAAAATCAAAGCAAGCAGACCACAAGCGGTTTTGGATAACATTCCTGTCAAACATATACAAACCTAAACTCACTCCTAAAAATGAACAACCCCTAAAATCAACATAGGCTCTTTGGAAAAACATTCCTCTACCTACATTTTTGCAAAAACTTGCAAATGCATATAATTCACTGCAGTTTCCAGTTGAAATTAACACTAGTGTCAGTAAAACACCAACAACTTGTTTTCCACTTCACACAAATTATGATTATGGTGCATAATATCAATTAATCAATACTTTTTTCAAACATTTCAATCCCGATCCTCACTGGTTCTACATTATTTAATTACAATACCAACTAAAATGTTGATCCAAGAATGTCCTACTTGGCAAAATCATGGTTACAAAGTACAGTAGCTGGAAATCAAAGTGTCCGTGATTTTGCCAATTAGGACAAAATGTACCTAGATCTGTATCTTTTTTTTGTCCTGGTACAGCACTCCTGTCAATTAAAAATATCTTTAAACCGTACATGTCTTCACTAAACCTAAAAGTCTAAAAATGTGATGGATATTATGATAATTTTGGAATCCCAACCCCAGCCCTAAACTCTGGTTGACAAGAGCCCCAACAATACAATGTAAAAAAAAAAAATGTACAGTAAAAAAACGGCAGCTGTGGTTGCCGGAATTTTACCATAAAAAATATGGTAGCAACATTTTAGGTTTTACGGATTTAACTTAAATTTACAGTTAAATACCGTAATTTCATTAACTGATATAATGTTAATATACCAACCTACTGAAATACTGAAATCTGTTTTGTACCTTTGTAATACACTGATAACCACCAAATGCAGGTGGTGATGAGAAAGTCACATGATGAACCAAAGCCCATCACAAGCAGCTTTTAAATAATAATATATATAGAAGGTGCCCAGTGTCATCCACACAAACACTAAACACCATCACGGTAACACACATGAAACTTAAATAATGCAATAAACATTAATTTAACAACATTAGGTGTAACATACAACCCTAATATACAAACCTGATAAGAAAAAAACTAAGAAGAAACATAGTTATTAAAAAAAAAAAAACATCAAATTTGAAATGTAACGCAGGGAATTCTGGGAATGTCAGTTTACAGTTATTCACTGTAAATTATATGGTCTTTTTCACTTCCAAAAGCGGTATACTACTGTAAAATTACATGTAATGTCCAATACAGTTTTTCACCGTATATAGTAAGGCCATTTACCGTAAACCATTTAACAGGTTTCTACTGTAGCATTTTTACAGTCTTTTACCATTAAATTCATGGTCATTTTTTGCAGTGTACCCTTAACTATTTCAGTCTACAAGCACAGGGAAAATAGCAATGTTCTTCAAACCCTGATGAAAATCAGCTGGATGAAAATATACTCCAATCAACTGACAGATTGATGAGAATTATTCACACCCCAACCCCCAATTGGTTAAGGTCATTTTGTTTCAGGACCGACAAGGATAATGATTGTAAACAAGTCCCATTTGTTAAAACCAATGTAAGTAGATCGCAAAACAGTTTGAGTCTGATGCAATTTCTACATCAGCAGAACAACAAAGACATGATTGACACAGAGCCATGGTTTTCGCATTAGCAAATGTTCTACAGACATGTTGCATCTTGATATTACATGAAAAACCATACTTTGACATTTCACTGTCAAAAGAAGGTGCAAAAAAAACTCTATAAAACAAGAAAAAACTGACTGCTTTTAAACAGAGAAAGCAACCAGATTTTTAGAAGGTATCTACCATATTCAAAACTTCTAATCGTCTGAGTTTCCCTTTGCACCCAATGTTAAAACGTAATCGAACTCATTTTGCTTTTAGCTTCAATGTTGACCTGCATTTTGCTTATATCCTGTGTGCTGTATTTTACCCCAGCATTGCAGGAACTGACTATCCGCTCTCTTGATTTACAGTGGCAAGCAATGAGACAGTGCTACGCTGCAGTCCTTGAGTGACTGATTTGATTAACATGCTCCTTCACGGTAGGCAAGACGAGATCTACGACTGCCAGTGGTTGCTGTTGTTAGCAGGAGGAATCCGGTCTCAACCCGCTGGCTTTTCTCCTCCCTGTGCACCTTTATCCAAAAATTAATGGCAAGTTATGAGAAGACGACAGCAGAATATAAATCACACAAAATCGACACCATGAATTCTGCAACACAGATCAGTGAATGAATCATTGGATCATTATGAACAAAATGGGCTTTCTTTGAGGGCGCTATACAAAGCGAGGGTAATTAATTGTCCCGTTACGCAAAGGTTAATAGTCTGAAGTGCAAATTAAGGTCAAGACTACAGTAAAAGTTCTCAGGATTGGTTTTCTATGTTATGACGACGGCCGTTTGCATCTGTGCTTGCGTCTCCAAGGCCTGTCTCTGGCCTGCCGCTCATGAATTAGAGATTGATATCATTTGTGTGGCTTTACGTAACATCAGAAGAGCTGACACATTAAACCGAGGCAAGTCGGGCTCTCTTAGCAACTGGGCTTATGATGGTGAGCAGGGTTTCAAAGGAAAGACCAAATATCTGGTGTCGCCATTAAAGATTCATGGCTGTGGGGCCCCTTTTATACTAAGCAAAGGAAAACCATGACTCAGGCAGAGACGGAGTTATTACCATTGATGAACTTGGAACAAATGGTTTTCCAAATAGCACCCTAGACCACAAAAAAAGGGTTATAAGCTTTTATTTTCTTAGTTTCTTTTAAACTAGAGGTGGCCTAAATTTCTTTCAGCTTCAGCAGAGGTGAGAACTCTACCACAGCATAGAGATTCTGTAGTCTCTGAAGTTAGAAAACAATTATGACTTTCTTAAAGGCATAGTTCTCCCAGAAGTTAAAATTGTGATCATTTACTCAACAAAATACGAGTTTGGAACTATAAAAATCTATATAGAAAACTTAAATACTTACATTTATTACTATAAAATTACTAATACTTAAACTAAAATTAAATGGAAAATAGAAAAAAAAATTAAATGCTAATAAAAAATAATACACTGATGATACTAAAATGACGAAAATCTATATAGAAAACTTAAATACTTACATTTATTACTATAAAATTACTAATACTTAAACTAAAATTAAAAGTAAAATGGAAAATAGAAAAAAAAATTAAATGCTAATAAAAAATAATACACTGATGATACTAAAATGACACTGGTCCATACAACTTGTGCACTATATTCCATGTTTCTGAAATAATCATTCCCATTATTTTAAGTCGTTGCTTTGTTTGAGTAACAAACCGAATTTTAGTCATCATTAAATTAATATTTTGTCATTTTTAGAGTTTAGTTCCCCCATTTCTACCTTCAGTGTAGAAATGAGAAAAACTAAATGAGAAATTAGAAAGAAAAAGAGAAGTGTGACCATTCTGTATAATATCTTCTTGTGTTCCACGCAAAACATAAGTCATGCTGGATTAATTTAAGGGTGATTATATGAAGGAAAAAATAAGTGTTCTTTAAAAGTGTGGTACCAGATTTCACAGCAAAATCAAGGGTGTAAAAGTGAGACTCTGGGGGTCAGTCTTACGAATGCATTAGATAAGATAACACACCTCTGAATGCTTGGAGAGGAGCCAATGAGAGTAATCACAGAAGAAATCAATACTCAGCAACAAGCAAGCACACAGGAAGGAAACAGATCTCTGAAGAGCCACAAATCCAGAACGTGAACATTTAAAAAGTTTTGAAGGTTTATCGTAATTTTTCGGTATGTTGTTTGTTTATATTTGTGACACAAAGATTATCAACGTCTGAATTGTTCTCTAAAGATTGCCTGAATGCCTGGTGACGTAATATTTTCTTTAAATAATTAATTTCTTTTTTTTTTTTATTGTAGTTTTTGCTTGAATCAGTACAAACAGACACAGAATATACCTCAATATCTAAACTAAACACTATATTTGCAATTTCTCCCTTCTACTGTATAAAATGTAAAAAACAATTATTACATAAACACATGCACAAAGCCTAAGTTCATAATAGCTTCCATGAAGTATCTGAGACTACTCTGATCTGACGGTTTTGTAAAAATTACACAAGATGTGATTACAGAAGTTAACAACTCATTGCTGATTGAATCATCTCACTGATGATCATACATGTTACATGACACCCACTGGGTGGAATAGTTTTTAATGACGAGGATGGTTTTCTTTAAAGAAACATCTTAGAGAAGCTAACATGATACTGTAATTACTGTACATAGCTCAGACAGCATGCACTGCAACTGTTTGATTTGAACAAAAAATAGTGACAATTTCCGTGTGTGGGGGGGGGGGGGG